>NC_141534.1:122502352-122804117 GCF_021556685.1 Rattus norvegicus
TGTTGATATTTGCTTGGAGAAAAGAACAATGTCTAAGATAACAGGACTACCATCAGCCCCAAAACACATAGCCAAAATGCAAAGTTAACCTTCAGCAAGGCCACATCAAGACCATAAGGAGAGATAATCCCGCAGACACTCCATGCCTATCTTCTACGGCCATACCAAAATATAAAATTCCTAGAAGGAGTGTGTGTAAGATTCAAACTTGCATGCTCACATTCTTAGATCCTAGAAGAGGAGGAGATGTATGTCCAGACCATTTTGGTACAGTCAATCCATAAGAACTGCTGGCAAACTACCCGGATAGACTGACAAAAAATGTCCCAACAATAAACATAGAAACTAGGATTAAAATGGGTGTTCTCCATACATCCATGAAGGTGGTATGAATCCTGGGACATTTGAAAGCATGCACTTCTAAATCCACAGACAAGAAGGCTACATGCCAACCTTTTAAATTCCAAGGCTCTCTTTCCAACCTAATTGCCATGGCCACAATCAGTCTTTCAAGAAAACAGAGCTTTGTTTTCACACAGGAAGAGTCCACATTCCCATAGTTCCTGAGAATTGCTACTGCGTCATTCCACATGTCGCCTGTAACCTTCCCGTTATGTATCTCTGTTTTATGAAACAGAAGTGTCATCATTCATGCGAAGGCTTCAGACACGGACAGAAACACATTTCCTGACATTCCAGTGTACATTGTTGAATTATGCTGCCCCCGCTAAACTTACATTTTCCTGACAACCTACTATACATTATTGCTAAAGGAGTTGGTAGGGCTAAATTCCAAGATACTGACAATGATCTCCTCAACCGGAAAGCATGTTATCATTAGAGCAAAAGGTGAAGCCTTGATTTAAGCCATGATTTCTGGTGATTTAGGCAAGCAAAGAACATTCTGAAGACTCTCTCACTGGATCCAAGCCTCGCAAGATGAATGGAGGCCATGTGAGTCCCTCGGTGACATTTGTGATCCCAGGTGCTGGACCTCAGTCACGATGATAGTGGCGGTATTGAGTTTTCACTCATTTGTTCAGCTTTCCAAGGAATGTTTTATTGGAAATCATCATCGATCCAAGCACGCTGGTGTACCCCCTGCCATGACACTTAGTATACTCAAAATAGATCAGGTTTGGTGAGCGACAGAATTCAAGACATTCACATCCTTTACCACGAACCAATGGGCCTATTCTCCAATCACAGGAGTAGCCACAGGCAGTGAGCCTGAATCAGGTCCCAAAGGATCATGATTCAAGGTTGGGAACACCTGTGAGTCCATCAACACCTGAGCACTTTGAGTTCCTTTGGAAAGTCAAGTGTTTCTTACCTTTCACTTCAGGTATCCTCAGGCAAAAGAGCATCAACTGAAGACTTCAGGGCAGGCGATGTTAGGCTTCTTCCAACTTCATCTGATGTTCCATACTCAGTTCCTCTGCAAGCCGTCCTTTTCCGGTATGAGACAGGGACTCTGTCCCTGAAAGTAAAGCAAATAGCACATAACCCCACTTTATTGGATTCCTTGCAAATCATGGAGACTGTGATGCATTGTTGTTAGTTCTTAATTTATCGAACACTTGGGCTCTCTCAGCACTCCTTCCGTCTTCTAGAAATTTGCCCTCACAATCCATATCAGAGATATTTTTCCTCCAAGGAACTGTTTGGGGACATAATTTTCCCAATTCTATCACCGAATTCCTGGAGGTTACCATGCAACAAAGTTCTTAAGATGGGACGAAGCCAATATCTGATCCCGAAAACTACAGTAGTATGTACATCACTTGAGAACCATCCAAAGAAATTGGCACGAGGTACACAACAGAATGAGACCACTAACATGGCTTAATGGAAGTTGTCTACAAAAATAAGTATATCTCAGTTCAGCCGGATATGACAGAAAAAATCAGGCCTTACTCTTCCCATGGAAACAATCAGAATCTTAATAGCTTTGGTCACAATCGGAGCTCCCTCCATAATCATAACATACTACACCTATTAGTCCTACTCTGCCTTCGATGAGAACCGATTCAAATATCATATAAGATTCTCATCCACATTAGATGAATGGACTTCTTATGTACTCTTTCTCTATCTCGCTTCTTCACTTTCTCTCTGAAATTGACTTGCAGTGACTCTCCTAGCTTCTCAGTTTCTCACTCACATTCTCTCTATTTGGTTTCCTTATTTCTGTCAATCAAGATATCTGCTTTAATATCACAGTGTCCTCTTTTCCACTTCACACCCCCTCTCTTCCCCCCCCTCTCTCTTCTGTTTCTCACTGTCTTCCTCTGTCTCACACATGCTTAGCCTCTTCAACAATTGTTCTTGCTCTCTGTCTCTCTCCATGCTCATATATCTCCTATTCAGGTTTTGACTGGTACTAAATTCCTGTGAGTGCTATTGCGGTGGTATCTGACATTGATCATCACAGATAAAGTGTCTGTTCAAACCCTCTCAGGTCACCAAACACAAGCATAACCTGTAGTCACTGAGATATATGTTATTATCAACAGCATGATCCTAACCATACAGCTCACTTTCATAATCAAATGGAAACACACCTTCTTGTTGATATTTGCTTGGAGAAAAGAACAATGTCTAAGATAACAGGACTACCATCAGCCCCAAAACACATAGCCAAAATGCCAAGTTAACCTTCAGCAAGGCCACATCAAGACCATAAGGAGAGATAATCCCGAAGACACACATGCCTATCTTCTATGGCCTTACCAAAATATAAAATTCCTAGAAGGAGTGTGTGTAAGATTCAATCTTGCATGCTCACATTCTTAGATCCTAGAAGAGGAGGAGATGTATGTCCAGACCATTGTGGTACAGTCAATCCATAAGAACTGCTGGCAAACTACCCGGATAGACTGACAAAAATGTCCCAACAATAAACATAGAAATAGGATTAAAATGGTTGTTCCCCATACATCCATGAAGGTGGTATGAATCCTGGGACATTTGAAAGCATGCACTTCTAGAATCCAGGACAAGAAGGCTACATGCCAACCTTTTAAATTCCAAGGCTCTCTTTCCAACCCAATTGACATGGCCACAATCAGTCTTTCAAGAAAACAGAGCTTTGTTTTCACACAGGAAGAGTCCACATTCCCATAGTTCCTGAGAATTGCTACTGCCTCATTCCACATGTCGCCTGTAACCTTCCCGTTATGTATCTCTGTTTTATGAAACAGAAGTGTCATCATTCATGCGAAGGCTTCAGACACGGACAGAAACACATTTCCTGACATTCCAGTGTACATTTTTGAACTATGCTGCCCCCGCTAAACTTACATTTTCCTCACAACCTACTATACATTATTGCTGATGGAGTTGGTAGGGCTAACTTCCAAGATACTGACAATGATCTCCTCAACCGGAAAGCATGTTATCATTAGAGCAAAAGGTGAAGCCTTGATTTAGGCCATGATTTCTGGTGATTTAGGCAAGCAAAGAACATTCTGAAGGCTCTCTCACTGGATCCAAGTCTCGCAAGATGAATGGAGGCCATGTGAGTCCCTCAGTGACATTTGTGATCCCAGGTGCTGGACCTCAGTCACGATGATAGTGGCGGTATTGAGTTTTCACTCATTTTGTTCAGCTTTCCAAGGAATGTTTTATTGGAAATCATCATCGATCCAAGCACGCTGGTGTACCCCCTGCCATGACACTTAGTATACTCAAAATAGATCAGGTTTGGTGAGCGAACAGAATTCAAGACATTCACATCCTTTATCACGAACCAATGGGCCTATTCTCCAATCACAGGAGTAGCCACAGGCAGTTTGGCTGAACCAGATCCCAAAGGATCATGATTCAGGGTTGGGAACTCCTGCGAGCTCCATCAACACTTGAGCACTTTGAGTTCCTTTGGAAAGTCAAGTGTTTCTTACCTTTCACTTCAGGTATCCTCAGGCAAGAGAACTTCAACTGAGGACTTCAGGGCAGGCGATGTTAGCCTTCTTCCAACTTCATCTGATGTTCCATACTCAGTTCCTCTGCAAGCCGTCCTTTTCCGGTATGAGACAGGGACTCTGTCCCTGAAAATAAAGCAAATAGCACATTCCCCCACTTTATTGGATTCCTTGCAAATCATGGAGACTGTGATGCATTGTTGTTAGTTCTTAATTTATCGAACACTTGGGCTCTCTCAGCACTCCTTCCGTCCTCTAGAAATTTGCCCTCACAATCCATATCAGAGATATTTTTCCTCCAAGGAACTGTTTGGGGACATAATTTTCCCAATTCTATCACCGAATTCCTGGAGGTTACCATGCAACAAAGTTCTTAAGATGGGACGAAGCCAATATCTGATCCCGAAAACTACAGTACTATGTACATCACTTGAGAACCATACAAAGAAATTGGCACGAGGTACACAACAGAATGAGACCACTAACATGGCTTAATGGAAGTTGTCTACAAAAGTAAGTATATCTCAGTTCAGCCGGATATGACAGGGAAAATCAGGCCTTACTCTTCCCATGGAAACCATCAGAATCTTAAGAGATTTGGCCACAATCGGAGCTCCCTCCATAATAATAACATACTACACCTATTAGTCCTACTCTGCCTTCGATGAGAACCGATTCAAATATAATATTATATTCTCATCCACATTAGATGAATGGACTTCTTATGTACTCTTTCTCTATCTCGCTTCTTCACTTTTCTCTGAAATTGACTTGCAGTGTCTCTCCTAGCTTCTCAGTTTCTCACTCACATTCTCTCTATTTGGTTTCCTTATTTCTGTCAATCAAGATATCTGCTTTAATATCACAGTGTCCTCTTTTCCACGTCACACCCCCTCTCTCCCCCCCCTCTCTTTCTGTCTCTCACTGTCTTCCTCTGTCTCACACATGCTTAGCCTCTTCAACAATTGTTCTTTCTCTCTGTCTCTGTCCATGCTCATGTATCTCCTATTCAGGTTTTGACTGGTACTAAATTCCTGTGAGTGCTATTGCTGTGGTATCTGACATTGATCACCACAGAGAAAGTGTCTGTTCAAACCCTCTCAGGTCACCAAACACAAGCATAACCTGTAGTCACTGAGATATATGTTATTATGAACAGCATGATCCTAAGCATACAGCTCACTTTCTTAATCTAATGGAAACACAATTTCTTGTTGATATTTGCTTGGAGAAAAGAACAATGTCTAAGATAACAGGACTACCATCAGCCCCAAAACACATAGCCAAAATGCCAAGTTAACCTTCAGCAAGGCCACATCAAGACCATAAGGAGAGATAATCCCGCAGACACTCCATGCCTATCTTCTACGGCCATACCAAAATATAAAATTCCTAGAAGGAGTGTGTGTAAGATTCAAACTTGCATGCTCACATTCTTAGATCCTAGAAGAGGAGGAGATGTATGTCCAGACCATTTTGGTACAGTCAATCCATAAGAACTGCTGGCAAACTACCCGGATAGACTGACAAAAAATGTCCCAACAATAAACATAGAAACTAGGATTAAAATGGGTGTTCTCCATACATCCATGAAGGTGGTATGAATCCTGGGACATTTGAAAGCATGCACTTCTAAATCCACAGACAAGAAGGCTACATGCCAACCTTTTAAATTCCAAGGCTCTCTTTCCAACCTAATTGCCATGGCCACAATCAGTCTTTCAAGAAAACAGAGCTTTGTTTTCACACAGGAAGAGTCCACATTCCCATAGTTCCTGAGAATTGCTACTGCCTCATTCCACATGTCGCCTGTAACCTTCCCGTTATGTATCTCTGTTTTATGAAACAGAAGTGTCATCATTCATGCGAAGGCTTCAGACACGGACAGAAACACATTTCCTGACATTCCAGTGTACATTGTTGAATTATGCTGCCCCCGCTAAACTTACATTTTCCTGACAACCTACTATACATTATTGCTGAAGGAGTTGGTAGGGCTAAATTCCAAGATACTGACAATGATCTCCTCAACCGGAAAGCATGTTATCATTAGAGCAAAAGGTGAAGCCTTGATTTAGGCCATGATTTCTGGTGATTTAGGCAAGCAAAGAACATTCTGAAGACTCTCTCACTGGATCCAAGCCTCGCAAGATGAATGGAGGCCATGTGAGTCCCTCGGTGACATTTGTGATCCCAGGTGCTGGACCTCAGTCACGATGATAGTGGCGGTATTGAGTTTTCACTCATTTGTTCAGCTTTCCAAGGAATGTTTTATTGGAAATCATCATCGATCCAAGCACGCTGGTGTACCCCCTGCCATGACACTTAGTATACTCAAAATAGATCAGGTTTGGTGAGCGAACAGAATTCAAGACATTCACATCCTTTACCACGAACCAATGGGCCTATTCTCCAATCACAGGAGTAGCCACAGGCAGTGAGCCTGAACCAGGTCCCAAAGGATCATGATTCAAGGTTGGGAACACCTGTGAGTCCATCAACACCTGAGCACTTTGAGTTCCTTTGGAAAGTCAAGTGTTTCTTACCTTTCACTTCAGGTATCCTCAGGCAAGAGAGCATCAACTGAAGACTTCAGGGCAGGCGATGTTAGGCTTCTTCCAACTTCATCTGATGTTCCATACTCAGTTCCTCTGCAAGCCGTCCTTTTCCGGTATGAGACAGGGACTCTGTCCCTGAAAGTAAAGCAAATAGCACATAACCCCACTTTATTGGATTCCTTGCAAATCATGGAGACTGTGATGCATTGTTGTTAGTTCTTAATTTATCGAACACTTGGGCTCTCTCAGCACTCCTTCCGTCTTCTAGAAATTTGCCCTCACAATCCATATCAGAGATATTTTTCCTCCAAGGAACTGTTTGGGGACATAATTTTCCCAATTCTATCACCGAATTCCTGGAGGTTACCATGCAACAAAGTTCTTAAGATGGGACGAAGCCAATATCTGATCCCGAAAACTACAGTAGTATGTACATCACTTGAGAACCATCCAAAGAAATTGGCACGATGTACACAACAGAATGAGACCACTAACATGGTTAATGGAAGTTGTCTACAAAAATAAGAATATCTCAGTTCAGCCGGATATGACAGAGAAAATCAGGCCTTACTCTTCCCATGGAAACCATCAGAATCTTAATAGATTTGGCCAAAATCGGAGCACCCTCCATAATCATGACATACTACACCTATTAGTCCTACTCTGCCTTCGATGAGATCTGATTCAAATATCATATAAGATTCTCATCCACGTTAGATGAATGGACTTCTTATGTACTCTTTCTCTATCTCGCTTCTTCACTTTCTCTCTGAAATTGACTTGCAGTGACTCTCCTAGCTTCTCAGTTTCTCACTCACCTTCTCCCTATTTGGTTTCCTTATTTCTGTCAATCAAGATATCTGCTTTAATATCACAGTGTCCTCTTTTCCACTTCACCCCCCTCTCTCCCCCCGCTCTCTCTTTCTGTCTCTCACTGTCTTCCTCTGTCTCACACATGCTTAGCCTCTTCAACAATTCTTCTTTCTCTAGTCTCTGTCCAGCTCATATATCTCCTATTCAGGTTTTGACTGGTTCTAAATTCCTGTGAGTGCTATTGCTGTGGTATCTGACATTGATCACCACAGAGAAAGTGTCTGATCAAACCCTCTCAGGTCACCAAACACAAGCATAACCTGTAGTCACTGAGATATATGTTATTATCAACAGCATGATCCTAAGCACACAGCTCACTTTCATAATCAAATGGAAACACAATTTCTTGTTGATATTTGCTTGGAGAAAAGAACAATGTCTAAGATAACAGGACTACCATCAGCCCCAAAACACATAGCCAAAATGCCAAGTTAACCTTCAGCAAGGCCACATCAAGACCATAAGGAGAGATAATCCCGCAGACACTCCATGCCTATCTTCTACGGCCATACCAAAATATAAAATTCCTAGAAGGAGTGTGTGTAAGATTCAAACTTGCATGCTCACATTCTTAGATCCTAGAAGAGGAGGAGATGTATTTCCAGACCATTTTGGTACAGTCAATCCATAAGAACTGCTGGCAAACTACCCGGATAGACTGACAAAAAATGTCCCAACAATAAACATAGAAACTAGGATTAAAATGGGTGTTCTCCATACATCCATGAAGGTGGTATGAATCCTGGGACATTTGAAAGCATGCACTTCTAAATCCACAGACAAGAAGGCTACATGCCAACCTTTTAAATTCCAAGGCTCTCTTTCCAACCTAATTGCCATGGCCACAATCAGTCTTTCAAGAAAACAGAGCTTTGTTTTCACACAGGAAGAGTCCACATTCCCATAGTTCCTGAGAATTGCTACTGCCTCATTCCACATGTCGCCTGTAACCTTCCCGTTATGTATCTCTGTTTTATGAAACAGAAGTGTCATCATTCATGCGAAGGCTTCAGACACGGGCAGAAACACATTTCCTGACATTCCAGTGTACATTGTTGAACTATGCTGCCCCCGCTAAACTTACATTTTCCTCACAACCTACTATACATTATTGCTGAAGGAGTTGGTAGGGCTAAATTCCAAGATATTGACAATGATCTCCTCAACCGGAAAGCATGTTATCATTAGAGCAAAAGGTGAAGCCTTGATTTAGGCCATGATTTCTGGTGTTTTAGGCAAGCAAAGAACATTCTGAAGACTCTCTCACTGGATCCAAGCCTCGCAAGATGAATGGAGGCCATGTGAGTCCCTCGGTGACATTTGTGATCCCAGGTGCTGGACCTCAGTCACGATGATAGTGGCGGTATTGAGTTTTCACTCATTTTGTTCAGCTTTCCAAGGAATGTTTTATTGGAAATCATCATCGATCCAAGCACGCTGGTGTACCCCCTGCCATGACACTTAGTATACTCAAAATAGATCAGGTTTGGTGAGCGAACAGAATTCAAGACATTCACATCCTTTACCACGAACCAATGGGCCTATTCTCCAATCATAGGAGTAGCCACAGGCAGTGAGCCTGAACCAGGTCCCAAAGGATCATGATTCAAGGTTGGGAACTCCTGTGAGTCCATCAACACCTGAGCACTTTGAGTTCCTTTGGAAAGTCAAGTGTTTCTTACCTTTCACTTCAGGTATCCTCAGGCAAGAGAACTTCAACTGAGGACTTCAGGGCAGGCGATGTTAGGCTTCTTCCAACTTCATCTGATGTTCCATACTCAGTTCCTCTGCAAGCCGTCCTTTTCCGGTATGAGACAGGGACTCTGTCCCTGAAAGTAAAGCAAATAGCACATAACCCCACTTTATTGGATTCCTTGCAAATCATGGAGACTGTGATGCATTGTTGTTAGTTCTTAATTTATCGAACACTTGGGCTCTCTCAGCACTCCTTCCGTCTTCTAGAAATTTGCCCTCACAATCCATATCAGAGATATTTTTCCTCCAAGGAACTGTTTGGGGACATAATTTTCCCAATTCTATCACCGAATTCTTGGAGGTTACCATGCAACAAAGTTCTTAAGATGGGAGGAAGCCAATATCTGATCCCGAAAACTACAGTAGTATGTACATCACTTGAGAACCATCCAAAGAAATTGGCACGAGGTACACAACAGAATGAGACCACTAACATGGCTTAATGGAAGTTGTCTACAAAAATAAGTATATCTCAGTTCAGCCGGATATGACAGAGAAAATCAGGCCTTACTCTTCCCATGGAAACCATCAGAATCTTAATAGCTTTGGTCACAATCGGAGCTCCCTCCATAATCATAACATACTACACCTATTAGTCCTACTCTGCCTTCGATGAGAACCGATTCAAATATCATATAAGATTCTCATCCACATTAGATGAATGGACTTCTTATGTACTCTTTCTCTATCTCGCTTCTTCACTTTCTCTCTGAAATTGACTTGCAGTGACTCTCCTAGCTTCTCAGTTTCTCACTCACATTCTCCCTATTTGGTTTCCTTATTTCTGTCAATCAAGATATCTGCTTTAATATCACAGTGTCCTCTTTTCCACTTCACCCTCCCTCTCTCCCCCCACTCTCTCTTTCTGTCTCTCACTGTCTTCCTCTGTCTCACACATGCATAGCCTCTTCAACAATTGTTCTTTCTCTCTGTCTCTGTCCATGCTCATATATCTCCTATTCAGGTTTTGACTGGTTCTAAATTCCTGTGAGTGCTATTGCTGTGGTATCTGACATTGATCACCACAGAGAAAGTGTCTGTTCAAACCCTCTCAGGTCACCAAACACAAGCATAACCTGTAGTCACTGAGATATATGTTATTATCAACAGCATGATCCTAAGCATACAGCTCACTTTCATAATCAAATGGAAACACAATTTCTTGTTGATATTTGCTTGGAGAAAAGAACAATGTCTAAGATAACAGGACTACCATCAGCCCCAAAACACATAGCCAAAATGCCAAGTTAACCTTCAGCAAGGCCACATCAAGACCATAAGGAGAGATTATCCCGCAGACACTCCATGCCTATCTTCTACGGCCATACCAAAATATAAAATTCCTAGAAGGAGTGTGTGTAAGATTCAATCTTGCATGCTCACATTCTTAGATCCTAGAAGAGGAGGAGATGTATGTCCAGACCATTTTGGTACAGTCAATCCATAAGAACTGCTGGCAAACTACCCGGATAGACTGACAAAAAATGTCCCAACAATAAACATAGAAACTAGGATTAAAATGGGTGTTCTCCATACATCCATGAAGGTGGTATGAATCCTGGGACATTTGAAAGCATGCACTTCTAAATCCACAGACAAGAAGGCTACATGCCAACCTTTTAAATTCCAAGGCTCTCTTTCCAACCTAATTGCCATGGCCACAATCAGTCTTTCAAGAAAACAGAGCTTTGTTTTCACACAGGAAGAGTCCACATTCCCATAATTCCTGAGAAATGCTACTGCCTCATTCCACATGTCGCCTGTAACCTTCCCATTATGTATCTCTGTTTTATGAAACAGAAGTGTCATCATTCATGCGAAGGCTTCAGACACGGACAGAAACACATTTCCTGACATTCCAGTGTACATTGTTGAACTATGCTGCCCCCGCTAAACTTACATTTTCCTCACAACCTACTATACATTATTGCTGAAGGAGTTGGTAGGGCTAAATTCCAAGATACTGACAATGATCTCCTCAACCGGAAAGCATGTTATCATTAGAGCAAAAGGTGAAGCCTTGATTTAGGCCATGATTTCTGGTGATTTAGGCAAGCAAAGAACATTCTGAAGGCTCTCTCACTGGATCCAAGCCTCGCAAGATGAATGGAGGCCATGTGAGTCCCTCGGTGACATTTGTGATCCCAGGTGCTGGACCTCAGTCACGATGATAGTGGCGGTATTGAGTTTTCACTCATTTTGTTCAGCTTTCCAAGGAATGTTTTATTGGAAATCATCATCGATCCAAGCACGCTGGTGTACCCCCTGCCATGACACTTAGTATACTCAAAATAGATCAGGTTTGTTGAGCGAACAAAATTCAAGACATTCACATCCTTTACCACGAACCAATTGGCCTATTCTCCAATCACAGGAGTAGCCACAGGCAGTGAGCCTGAACCAGGTCCCAAAGGATCATGATTCAAGGTTGGGAACTCCTGTGAGTCCATCAACACCTGAGCACTTTGAGTTCCTTTGGAAAGTCAAGTGTTTCTTACCTTTCACTTCAGGTATCCTCAGGCAAGAGAGCTTCAACTGAGGACTTCAGGGCAGGCGATGTTAGCCTTCTTCCAACTTCATCTGATGTTCCATACTCAGTTCCTCTGCAAGCCGTCCTTTTCCGGTATGAGACAGGGACTCTGTCCCTGAAAGTAAAGCAAATAGCACATAACCCCACTTTATTGGATTCCTTGCAAATCATGGAGACTGTGATGTATTGTTGTTAGTTCTTAATTTATCGAACACTTGGGCTCTCTCAGCACTCCTTCCGTCTTCTAGAAATTTGCCCTCACAATCCATATCAGAGATATTTTTCCTCCAAGGAACTGTTTGGGGACATAATTTTCCCAATTCTATCACCGAATTCCTGGAGGTTACCATGCAACCAAGTTCTTAAGATGGGACGAAGCCAATATCTGATCCCGAAAACTACAGTAGTATGTACATCACTTCAGAACCATCCAAAGAAATTGGCACGAGGTACACAACAGAATGAGACCACTAACATGGCTTAATGGAAGTTGTCTAAAAAAATAAGTATATCTCAGTTCAGCCGGATATGACAGAAAAAATCAGGCCTTACTCTTCCCATGGAAACCATCAGAATCTTAATAGCTTTGGTCACAATCGGAGCTCCCTCCATAATCATAACATACTACACCTATTAGTCCTACTCTGCCTTCGATGAGAACCGATTCAAATATCATATAAGATTCTCATCCACATTAGATGAATGGACTTCTTATGTACTCTTTCTCTATCTCGCTTCTTCACTTTCTCTCTGAAATTGACTTGCAGTGACTCTCCTAGCTTCTCAGTTTCTCACTCACATTCTCTCTATTTGGTTTCCTTATTTCTGTCAATCAAGATATCTGCTTTAATATCACAGTGTCCTCTTTTCCACTTCACACCCCCTCTCTTCCCCCCCCTCTCTCTTCTGTTTCTCACTGTCTTCCTCTGTCTCACACATGCTTAGCCTCTTCAACAATTGTTCTTGCTCTCTGTCTCTCTCCATGCTCATATATCTCCTATTCAGGTTTTGACTGGTACTAAATTCCTGTGAGTGCTATTGCGGTGGTATCTGACATTGATCATCACAGATAAAGTGTCTGTTCAAACCCTCTCAGGTCACCAAACACAAGCATAACCTGTAGTCACTGAGATATATGTTATTATCAACAGCATGATCCTAACCATACAGCTCACTTTCATAATCAAATGGAAACACACCTTCTTGTTGATATTTGCTTGGAGAAAAGAACAATGTCTAAGATAACAGGACTACCATCAGCCCCAAAACACATAGCCAAAATGCCAAGTTAACCTTCAGCAAGGCCACATCAAGACCATAAGGAGAGATAATCCCGAAGACACACATGCCTATCTTCTATGGCCTTACCAAAATATAAAATTCCTAGAAGGAGTGTGTGTAAGATTCAATCTTGCATGCTCACATTCTTAGATCCTAGAAGAGGAGGAGATGTATGTCCAGACCATTGTGGTACAGTCAATCCATAAGAACTGCTGGCAAACTACCCGGATAGACTGACAAAAATGTCCCAACAATAAACATAGAAATAGGATTAAAATGGTTGTTCCCCATACATCCATGAAGGTGGTATGAATCCTGGGACATTTGAAAGCATGCACTTCTAGAATCCAGGACAAGAAGGCTACATGCCAACCTTTTAAATTCCAAGGCTCTCTTTCCAACCCAATTGACATGGCCACAATCAGTCTTTCAAGAAAACAGAGCTTTGTTTTCACACAGGAAGAGTCCACATTCCCATAGTTCCTGAGAATTGCTACTGCCTCATTCCACATGTCGCCTGTAACCTTCCCGTTATGTATCTCTGTTTTATGAAACAGAAGTGTCATCATTCATGCGAAGGCTTCAGACACGGACAGAAACACATTTCCTGACATTCCAGTGTACATTTTTGAACTATGCTGCCCCCGCTAAACTTACATTTTCCTCACAACCTACTATACATTATTGCTGATGGAGTTGGTAGGGCTAACTTCCAAGATACTGACAATGATCTCCTCAACCGGAAAGCATGTTATCATTAGAGCAAAAGGTGAAGCCTTGATTTAGGCCATGATTTCTGGTGATTTAGGCAAGCAAAGAACATTCTGAAGGCTCTCTCACTGGATCCAAGTCTCGCAAGATGAATGGAGGCCATGTGAGTCCCTCAGTGACATTTGTGATCCCAGGTGCTGGACCTCAGTCACGATGATAGTGGCGGTATTGAGTTTTCACTCATTTTGTTCAGCTTTCCAAGGAATGTTTTATTGGAAATCATCATCGATCCAAGCACGCTGGTGTACCCCCTGCCATGACACTTAGTATACTCAAAATAGATCAGGTTTGGTGAGCGAACAGAATTCAAGACATTCACATCCTTTATCACGAACCAATGGGCCTATTCTCCAATCACAGGAGTAGCCACAGGCAGTTTGGCTGAACCAGATCCCAAAGGATCATGATTCAGGGTTGGGAACTCCTGCGAGCTCCATCAACACTTGAGCACTTTGAGTTCCTTTGGAAAGTCAAGTGTTTCTTACCTTTCACTTCAGGTATCCTCAGGCAAGAGAACTTCAACTGAGGACTTCAGGGCAGGCGATGTTAGCCTTCTTCCAACTTCATCTGATGTTCCATACTCAGTTCCTCTGCAAGCCGTCCTTTTCCGGTATGAGACAGGGACTCTGTCCCTGAAAATAAAGCAAATAGCACATTCCCCCACTTTATTGGATTCCTTGCAAATCATGGAGACTGTGATGCATTGTTGTTAGTTCTTAATTTATCGAACACTTGGGCTCTCTCAGCACTCCTTCCGTCCTCTAGAAATTTGCCCTCACAATCCATATCAGAGATATTTTTCCTCCAAGGAACTGTTTGGGGACATAATTTTCCCAATTCTATCACCGAATTCCTGGAGGTTACCATGCAACAAAGTTCTTAAGATGGGACGAAGCCAATATCTGATCCCGAAAACTACAGTACTATGTACATCACTTGAGAACCATACAAAGAAATTGGCACGAGGTACACAACAGAATGAGACCACTAACATGGCTTAATGGAAGTTGTCTGCAAAAGTAAGTATATCTCAGTTCAGCCGGATATGACAGGGAAAATCAGGCCTTACTCTTCCCATGGAAACCATCAGAATCTTAAGAGATTTGGCCACAATCGGAGCTCCCTCCATAATAATAACATACTACACCTATTAGTCCTACTCTGCCTTCGATGAGAACCGATTCAAATATAATATTATATTCTCATCCACATTAGATGAATGGACTTCTTATGTACTCTTTCTCTATCTCGCTTCTTCACTTTTCTCTGAAATTGACTTGCAGTGTCTCTCCTAGCTTCTCAGTTTCTCACTCACATTCTCTCTATTTGGTTTCCTTATTTCTGTCAATCAAGATATCTGCTTTAATATCACAGTGTCCTCTTTTCCACGTCACACTCCCTCTCTCCCCCCCCTCTCTTTCTGTCTCTCACTGTCTTCCTCTGTCTCACACATGCTTAGCCTCTTCAACAATTGTTCTTTCTCTCTGTCTCTGTCCATGCTCATGTATCTCCTATTCAGGTTTTGACTGGTACTAAATTCCTGTGAGTGCTATTGCTGTGGTATCTGACATTGATCACCACAGAGAAAGTGTCTGTTCAAACCCTCTCAGGTCACCAAACACAAGCATAACCTGTAGTCACTGAGATATATGTTATTATGAACAGCATGATCCTAAGCATACAGCTCACTTTCTTAATCTAATGGAAACACAATTTCTTGTTGATATTTGCTTGGAGAAAAGAACAATGTCTAAGATAACAGGACTACCATCAGCCCCAAAACACATAGCCAAAATGCCAAGTTAACCTTCAGCAAGGCCACATCAAGACCATAAGGAGAGATAATCCCGCAGACACTCCATGCCTATCTTCTACGGCCATGCCAAAATATAAAATTCCTAGAAGGAGTGTGTGTAAGATTCAAACTTGCATGCTCACATTCTTAGATCCTAGAAGAGGAGGAGATGTATGTCCAGACCATTTTGGTACAGTCAATCCTTAATAACTGCTGGCAAACAACCCGTATAGACTGACAAAAAATGTCCCAACAATAAACATAGAAAATAGGATTAAAATGGGTGTTCTCCATACATCCATGAAGGTGGTATGAATCCTGGGACATTTGAAAGCATGCACTTCTAGATCCACAGACAAGAAGGCTACATGCCAACCTTTTAAATTCCAAGGCTCTCTTTCCAACCTAATTGCCATGGCCACAATCAGTCTTTCAAGAAAACAGAGCTTTGTTTTCACACAGGAAGAGTCCACATTCCCATAGTTCCTGAGAATTGCTACTGCCTCATTCCACATGTCGCCTGTAACCTTCCCGTTATGTATCTCTGTTTTATGAAACAGAAGTGTCATCATTCATGCGAAGGCTTCAGACACGGACAAAAACACATTTCCTGACATTCCAGTGTACATTTTTGAACTATGCTGCCCCCGCTAAACTTACATTTTCCTCACAACCTACTATACATTATTGCTGATGGAGTTGGTAGGGCTAACTTCCAAGATACTGACAATGATCTCCTCAACCGGAAAGCATGTTATCATTAGAGCAAAAGGTGAAGCCTTGATTTAGGCCATGATTTCTGGTGATTTAGGCAAGCAAAGAACATTCTGAAGGCTCTCTCACTGGATCCAAGTCTCGCAAGATGAATGGAGGCCATGTGAGTCCCTCAATGACATTTGTGATCCCAGGTGCTGGACCTCAGTCACGATGATAGTGGCGGTATTGAGTTTTCACTCATTTTGTTCAGCTTTCCAAGGAATGTTTTATTGGAAATCATCATCGATCCAAGCACGCTGGTGTACCCCCTGCCATGACACTTAGTATACTCAAAATAGATCAGGTTTGGTGAGCGAACAGAATTCAAGACATTCACATCCTTTACCACGAACCAATGGGCCTATTCTCCAATCACAGGAGTAGCCACAGAGAGTGAGCCTGAACCAGGTCCCAAAGGATCATGATTCAAGGTTGGGAACTCCCATTAGCTCCATCAACACCTGAGCACTTTGAGTTCCCTTGGAAAGTCAAGTGTTTCTTACCTTTCACTTCAGGTATCCTCAGGCAAGAGAGCTTCAACTGAGGACTTCAGGGCAGGCGATGTTAGGCTTCTTCCTACTTCATCTGATGTTCCATACTCAGTTCCTCTGCAAGCCGTCCTTTTCCGGTATGAGACAGGGACTCTGTCCCTGAAAGTAAAGCAAAGAGCACATTCCCCCACTTTATTGGATTCCTTGCAAATCATGGAGACTGTGATGCATTGTTGTTAGTTCTTAATTTATCGAACACTTGGGCTCTCTCAGCACTCCTTCCGTCCTCTAGAAATTTGCCCTCACAATCCATATCAGAGATATTTTTCCTCCAAGGAACTGTTTTGGGACATAATTTTCCCAATTCTATCACCGAATTCCTGGAGTTTACAATGCAACAAAGATCTTAGATGGGACGAAGCCAATATCTGATCCCGAAAACTACAGTAGTATGTACATCACTTGAGAACCATCCAAAGAAATTGGCACGAGGTACACAACAGAATGAGACCACTAACATGGCTTAATGGAAGTTGTCTACAAAAATAAGTAAATCTCAGTTCAGCCGGATATGACAGAGAAAATCAGGCCTTACTCTTCCCATGGAAACCATCAGAATCTTAATAGCTTTGGCAACAATCAGAGCACCCTCCATAATCATAACATACTACACCTCTTAGTCCTACTCTGCCTTCGATGAAAACCAATTCAAATATCATATAAGATTCTCATCCACATTAGATGAATGGACTTCTTATGTACTCTTTCTCTATCTTGCTTCTTCACTTTCTCTCTGAAATTGACTTGCACTGACTCTCCTAGCTTCTCAGTTTCTCACTCACATTCTCTCTATTTGGTTTCCTTATTTCTGTCAATCAAGATATCTGCTTTAATACCACAGTGTCCTCTTTTCACTTCACACCCCCTCTCTCCCCCCCCTCTCTCTTTCTGTCTCTCACTGTCTTCCTCTGTCTCACACATGCTTAGCCTCTTCAACAATTGTTCTTTCTCTCTGTCTCTGTCCATGCTCATATATCTCCTATTCAGGTTTTGACTGGAACTAAATTCCTGTGAGTGCTATTGCTGTGGTATCTGACATTGACCACCACAGAGAAAGTGTCTGTTCAAACCCTCTCAGGTCACCAAACACAAGCATAACCTGTAGTCACTGAGATATATGTTATTATCAACAGCATGATCCTAAGCATACAGCTCACTTTCATAATCCAATGGAAAAACAATTTCTTTTGATATTTGCTTGGAGAAAAGAACAAAGTCTAAGATAACAGGACTACCATCAGCCCCAAAACACATAGCCAAAATGCCAAGTTAACCTTCAGCAAGGCCACATCAGGACCATAAGGAGAGATAATCCCGCAGACACTCCATGCCTATCTTCTATGGCCATACCAAAATATAAAGTTCCTAGAAGGAGTGTGTGTAAGATTCAAACTTGCATGCTCACATTCTTAGATCCTCGAAGAGGAGGACATGTATGTCCAGACCATTTTGGTACAATCAATCCATAAGAACTGCTGACAAACTACCCGGATAGACTGACAAAAAATGTCCCAACAATAAACATAGAAAATAGGATTAAAATGGGTGTTCTCCATACATCCATGAAGGTGGTATGAATCCTAGGACATTTGAAAGCATGCACTTCTAGAATCCACAGACAAGAAGGCTACATGCCAACCTTTTAAATTCCAAGTCTCTCTTTCCAACCTAATTGACATGGCCACAATCAGTCTTTCAAGAAAACAGAGCTTTGTTTTCACACAGGAAGAGTCCACATTCCCATAGTTCCTGAGAATTGCTACTGCCTCATTCCACATGTCGCCTGTAACCTTCCCGTTATGTATCTCTGTTTTATGAAACAGAAGTGTCATCATTCATGCGAAGGCTTCAGACACGGACAGAAACACATTTCCTGACATTCCAGTGTACATTGTTGAACTATGCTGCCCCCGCTAAACTTACATTTGCCTCACAACCTACTATACATTATTGCTGATGGAGTTGGTAGGGCTAACTTCCAAGATACTGACAATGATATCCTCAACCGGAAAGCATGTTATCATTAGAGCAAAAGTTGAAGCCTTGATTTAGGCCATGATTTCTGGTGATTTAGGCAAGCAAAGAACATTCTGAAGGCTCTCTCACTGGATCCAAGTCTCGCAAGATGAATGGAGGCCATGTGAGTCCCTCAGTGACATTTGTGATCCCAGGTGCTGGACCTCAGTCACGATGATAGTGGCGGTATTGAGTTTTCACTCATTTTGTTCAGCTTTCCAAGGAATGTTTTATTGGAAATCATCATCGATCCAAGCACGCTGGTGTACCCCCTGCCATGACACTTAGTATACTCAAAATAGATCAGGTTTGGTGAGCGAACAGAATTCAAGACATTCACATCCTTTACCACGAACCAATGGGCCTATTCTCCAATCACAGGAGTAGCCACAGAGAGTGAGCCTGAACCAGGTCCCAAAGGATCATGATTCAAGGTTGGGAACTCCCATTAGCTCCATCAACACCTGAGCACTTTGAGTTCCTTTGGAAAGTCAAGTGTTTCTTACCTTTCACTTCAGGTATCCTCAGACAAGAGAGCTTCAACTGAGGACTTCAGGGCAGGCGATGTTAGGCTTCTTCCTACTTCATCTGATGTTCCATACTCAGTTCCTCTGCAAGCCGTCCTTTTCCGGTATGAGACAGGGACTCTGTCCCTGAAAGTAAAGCAAATAGCACATTCCCCCACTTTATTGGATTCCTTGCAAATCATGGAGACTGTGATGCATTGTTGTTAGTTCTTAATTTATCGAACAATTGTGCTCTCTCAGCACTCCTTCCGTCCTCTAGAAATTTGCCCTCACAATCCATATCAGAGATATTTTTCCTCCAAGGAACTGTTTTGGGACATAATTTTCCCAATTCTATCACCGAATTCCTGGAGTTTACAATGCAACAAAGATCTTAGATGGGACGAAGCCAATATCTGATCCCGAAAACTACAGTAGTATGTACATCACTTGAGAACCATCAAAAGAAATTGGCACGAGGTACACAACAGAATGAGACCACTAACATGGCTTAATGGAAGTTGTCTACAAAAATAAGTAAATCTCAGTTCAGCCGGATATGACAGAGAAAATCAGGCCTTACTCTTCCCATGAAAACCATCAGAATCTTAATAGCTTTGGCAACAATCAGAGCACCCTCCATAATCATAACATACTACACCTCTTAGTCCTACTCTGCCTTCGATGAAAACCAATTCAAATATCATATAAGATTCTCATCCACATTAGATGAATGGACTTCTTATGTACTCTTTCTCTATCTCGCTTCTTCACTTTCTCTCTGAAATTGACTTGCAGTGACTCTCCTAGCTTTTCAGTTTCTCACTCACATTCTCTCTATTTGGTTTCCTTATTTCTGTCAATCAAGATATCTGCTTTAATATCACAGTGTCCTCTTTTCCACTTCACACCCCCTTTCTCCCCCCCTCTCTCTCTTTCTGTCTCTCACTGTCTTCCTCTGTCTCACACATGCTTAGCCTCTTCAACAATTGTTCTTTCTCTCTGTGTCTGTCCATGCTCATATATCTCCTATTCAGGTTTTGACTGGTACTAACTTCCTGTGAGTGCTATTCCTGTGGTATCTGACATTGATCACCACAGAGAAAGTTTCTGTTCAAACCCTCTCAGGTCACCAAACACAAGCATAACCTGTAGTCACTGAGATATATGTTATTATCAACAGCATGATCCTAAGCATACAGCTCACTTTCTTAATCAAATGGAAACACAATTTCTTGTTGATATTTGCTTGGAGAAAAGAACAATGTCTAAGATAACAGGACTACCATCAGCCCCAAAACACATAGCCAAAATGCCAAGTTAACTTTCAGCAAGGCCACATCAAGACCATAAGGAGAGATAATCCCGCAGACACTCCATGCCTATCTTCTACGGCCATACCAAAATATAAAATTCCTAGAAGGAGTGTGTGTAAGATTCAAACTTGCATGCTCACATTCTTAGATCCTAGAAGAGGAGGAGATGTATGTCCAGACCATTTTGGTACAGTCAATCCATAAGAACTGCTGGCAAACAACCCGTATAGACTGACAAAAAATGTCCCAACAATAAACATAGAAAATAGGATTAAAATGGGTGTTCTCCATACATCCATGAAGGTGGTATGAATCCTGGGACATTTGAAAGCATGCACTTCTAGAATCCACAGACAAGAAGGCTACATGCCAACCTTTTAAATTCCAAGGCTCTCGTTCCAACCTAATTGCCATGGCCACAATCAGTCTTTCAAGAAAACAGAGCTTTGTTTTCACACAGGAAGAGTCCACAAACCCATAGTTCCTGAGAATTGCTACTGCCTCATTCCACATGTCGCCTGTAACCTTCCCGTTATGTATCTCTGTTTTATGAAACGGAAGTGTCATCATTCATGCGAAGGCTTCAGACACGGACAAAAACACATTTCCTGACATTCCAGTGTACATTGTTGAACTATGCTGCCCCCGCTAAACTTACATTTTCCTCACAACCTACTACACATTATTGCTCTTGGAGTTGGTAGGGCTAACTGCCAAGATACTGACAATGATCTCCTCAACCGGAAAGCATGTTATCATTAGAGCAAAAGGTGAAGCCTTGATTTAGGCCATGATTTCTGGTGATTTAGGCAAGCAAAGAACATTCTGAAGGCTCTCTCACTGGATCCAAGTCTCGCAAGATGAATGGAGGCCATGTGAGTCCCTCAATGACATTTGTGATCCCAGGTGCTGGACCTCAGTCACGATGATAGTGGCGGTATTGAGTTTTCACTCATTTTGTTCAGCTTTCCAAGGAATGTTTTATTGGAAATCATCATCGATCCAAGCACGCTGGTGTACCCCCTGCCATGACACTTAGTATACTCAAAATAGAGCAGGTTTGGTGAGCGAACAGAATTCAAGACATTCACATCCTTTACCACGAACCAATGGGCCTATTCTCCAATCACAGGAGTAGCCACAGAGAGTGAGCCTGAACCAGGTCCCAAAGGATCATGATTCAAGGATGGGAACTCCTGCGAGCTCCATCAACACCTGAGCACTTTGAGTTCCCTTGGAAAGTCAAGTGTTTCTTACCTTTCACTTCAGGTATCCTCAGGCAAGAGAGCTTCAACTGAGGAGTTCAGGGCAGGCGATGTTAGGCTTCTTCCAACTTCATCTGATGTTCCATACTCAGTTCCTCTGGAAGCCGTCCTTTTCTGGTATGAGACAGGGACTCTGTCCCTGAAAGTAAAGCAAATATCACATTCCCCCACTTTATTGGATTCCTTGCAAATCATGGAGACTGTGATGCATTGTTGTTAGTTCTTAATTTATCGAACAATTGGGCTCTCTCAGCACTCCTTCCGTCCTCTAGTAATTTGCCCTCACAATCTATATCAGAGATATTTTTCCTCCAAGGAACTGTTTGGGGACATAATTTTCCCAATTCTATCACCGAATTCCTGGAGGTTACCATGCAACAAAGATCTTAAGATGGGACGAAGCCAATATCTGATCCCGAAAACTACAGTAGTATGTACATCACTTGAGAACCATCCAAAGAAATTGGCACGAGGTATACAACAGAATGAGACCACTAACATGGCTTAATGGAAGTTGTCTACAAAAATAAGTATATCTCAGTTCAGCCGGATATGACAGAGAAAATCAGGCCTTACTCTTCCCATGGAAACCATCAGAATCTTAAGAGCTTTGGCCACAATCGGAGCACCCTCCATAATCATAACATACTACACCTCTTAGTCCTACTCTGCCTTCGATGAAAACCAATTCAAATATCATATAAGATTCTCATCCACATTAGATGAATGGACTTCTTATGTACTCTTTCTCATTCTCGCTTCTTCACTTTCTCTCTGAAATTGACTTGCAGTGACTCTCCTAGCTTTTCAGTTTCTCACTCACATTCTCTCTATTTGGTTTCCTTATTTCTGTCAATCAAGATATCTGCTTTAATATCACAGTGTCCTCTTTTCCACTTCACACCACCTTTCTCCCCCCCTCTCTCTCTTTCTGTCTCTCACTGTCTTCCTCTATCTCACACATGCTTAGCCTCTTCAACAATTGTTCTTTCTCTCTGTGTCTGTCCATGCTCATATATCTCCTATTCAGGTTTTGACTGGTACTAACTTCCTGTGAGTGCTATTCCTGTGGTATCTGACATTGATTACCACAGAGAAAGTGTCTGTTCAAACCCTATCAGGTCACCAAACACAAGCATAACCTGTAGTCACTGAGATATATGTTATTATCAACAGCATGATCCTAAGCATACAGCTCACTTTCTTAATCAAATGGAAACACAATTTCTTGTTGATATTTGTTTGGAGAAAAGAACAATGTCTAAGATAACAGGACTACCATCAGCCCCAAAACACATAGCCAAAATGCCAAGTTAACCTTCAGCAAGGCCACATCAAGACCATAAGGAGAGATAATCCCGCAGACACTCCATGCCTATCTTCTACGGCCATACCAAAATATAAAATTCCTAGAAGGAGTGTGTGTAAGATTCAAACTTGCATGCTCACATTCTTAGATCCTAGAAGAGGAGGAGATGTATGTCCAGACCATTTTGGTACAGTCAATCCATAAGAACTGCTGGCAAACAACCCGTATAGACTGACAAAAAATGTCCCAACAATAAACATAGAAAATAGGATTAAAATGGGTGTTCTCCATACATCCATGAACGTGGTATGAATCCTGGGACATTTGAATGCATGCACTTCTAGAATCCACAGACAAGAAGGCTACATGCCAACCTTTTAAATTCCAAGGCTCTCTTTCCAACCTAATTGCCATGGCCACAATCAGTCTTTCAAGAAAACAGAGCTTTGTTTTCACACAGGAAGAGTCCACATTCCCATAGTTCCTGAGAATTGCTACTGCCTCATTCCACATGTCGCCTGTAACCTTCCCGTTATGTATCTCTGTTTTATGGAACAGAAGTGTCATCATTCATGCGAAGGCTTCAGACACGGACAGAAACACATTTCCTGACATTCCAGTGTACATTGTTGAACTATGCTGCCCCCGCTAAACTTACATTTTCCTCACAACCTACTATACATTATTGCTGATGGAGTTGGATTGGCTAACTTCCAAGATACTGACAATGATCTCCTCAACCGGAAAGCATGTTATCATTAGAGCAAAAGGTGAAGCCTTGATTTAGGCCATGATTTCTGGTGATTTAGGCAAGCAAAGAACATTCTGAAGGCTCTCTCACTGGATCCAAGTCTCGCAAGATGAATGGAGGCCATGTGAGTCCCTCAATGACATTTGTGATCCCAGGTGCTGGACCTCAGTCACGATGATAGTGGCGGTATTGAGTTTTCACTCATTTTGTTCAGCTTTCCAAGGAATGTTTTATTGGAAATCATCATCGATCCAAGCACGCTGGTGTACCCCCTGCCATGACACTTAGTATACTCAAAATAGAGCAGGTTTGGTGAGCGAACAGAATTCAAGACATTCACATCCTTTACCACGAACCAATTGGCCTATTCTCCAATCACAGGAGTAGCCACAGGCAGTGAGCCTGAACAAGGTCCCAAAGGATCATGATTCAAGGTTGGGAACTCCTGCGAGCTCCATCAACACCTGAGCACTTTGAGTTCCTTTGGAAAGTCAAGTGTTTCTTACCTTTCACTTCAGGTATCCTCAGGCAAGAGAGCTTCAACTGAGGACTTCAGGGCAGGCGATGTTAGGCTTCTTCCAACTTCATCTGATGTTCCATACTCAGTTCCTCTGGAAGCCGTCCTTTTCTGGTATGAGACAGGGACTCTGTCCCTGAAAGTAAAGCAAATATCACATTCCCCCACTTTATTGGATTCCTTGCAAATCATGGAGACTGTGATGCATTGTTGTTAGTTCTTAATTTATCGAACAATTGGGCTCTCTCAGCACTCCTTCCGTCCTCTAGAAATTTGCCCTCACAATCTATATCAGAGATATTTTTCCTCCAAGGAACTGTTTGGGGACATAATTTTCCCAATTCTATCACCGAATTCCTGGAGGTTACCATGCAACAAAGATCTTAAGATGGGACGAAGCCAATATCTGATCCCGAAAACTACAGTAGTATGTACATCACTTGAGAACCATCCAAAGAAATTGGCACGAGGTATACAACAGAATGAGACCACGAACATGGCTTAATGGAAGTTGTCTACAAAAATAAGTATATCTCAGTTCAGCCGGATATGACAGAGAAAATCAGGCCTTACTCTTCCCATGGAAACCATCAGAATCTTAAGAGCTTTGGCCACAATCGGAGCACCCTCCATAATCATAACATACTACACCTATTTGTCCTACTCTGCCTTCGATGAGAACCGATTCAAATATCATATAAGATTCTCATCCACATTAGATGAATGGACTTCTTATGTACTCTTTCTCTATCTCGCTTCTTCACTTTCTCTCTGAAATTGACTTGCACTGACTCTCGTAGCTTCTCAGTTTCTCACTCACATTCTCTCTATTTGGTTTCCTTATTTCTGTCAATCAAGATATCTGCTTTAATATCACAGTGTCCTCTTTTCACTTCACACCCCCTCTCTCCCCCCCTCTCTCTTTCTGTGTCTCACTGTCTTCCTCTGTCTCACACATGCTTAGCCTCTTCAACAATTGTTCTTTCTCTCTGTCTCTGTCCATGCTCATATATCTCCTATTCAGGTTTTGACTGGAACTAAATTCCTGTGAGTGCTATTGCTGTGGTATCTGACATTGATCACCACAGAGAAAGTGTCTGTTCAAACCCTCTCAGGTCACCAAACACAAGCATAACCTGTAGTCACTGAGATATATGTTATTATCAACAGCATTATCCTAAGCATACAGCTCACTTTCATAATCAAATGGAAACACAATTTCTTATTGATATTTGCTTGGAGAAAAGAACAATGTCTAAGATAACAGGACTACCATCAGCCCCAAAACACATAGCCAAAATGCCAAGTTAACCTTCAGCAAGGCCACATCAAGAGCATAAGGAGAGATAATCCCGCAGACACTCCATGCCTATCTTCTATGGCCATACCAAAATATAAAATTCCTAGAAGGAGTGTGTGTAAGATTCAAACTTGCATGCTCACATTCTTAGATCCTAGAAGAGGATGAGATGTATGTCCAGACCCTTTTGGTACAGTCAATCCATAAGAACTGCTGGCAAACTACCCGGATAGACTGACAAAAAATGTCCCAACAATAAACATAGAAACTAGGATTAAAATGGGTGTTCTCCATACATCCATGAAGGTGGTATGAATCCTGGGACATTTGAAAGCAGGCACTTCTAGAATCCACAGACAAGAAGGCTACATGCCAACCTTTTAAATTCCAAGGCTCTCTTTCCAACCTAATTGACATGGCAACAATCAGTCTTTCAAGAAAACAGAGCTTTGTTTTCACACAGGAAGAGTCCACATTCCCATAGTTCCTGAGAATTGCTACTGCCTCATTCCACATGTCGCCTGTAACCTTCCCGTTATGTATCTCTGTTTTATGAAACAGAAGTGTCATCATTCATGCGAAGGCTTCATACACGGACAGAAACACATTTCCTGACATTCCAGTGTACATTGTGGAACTATGCTGCCCCCGCTAAACTTCCATTTTCCTCACAACCTACTATACATTATTGCTGATGGAGTTGGTAGGGCTAACTTCCAAGATACTGACAATGATCTCCTCAACCGGAAAGCATGTTATCATTAGAGCAAAAGGTGAAGCCTTGATTTAGGCCATGATTTCTGGTGATTTAGGCAAGCAAAGAACATTCTGAAGGCTCTCTCACTGGATCCAGGTCTCGCAAGATGAATGGAGGCCTTGTGAGTCCCTCAGTGACATTTGTGATCCCAGGTGCTGGACCTCAGTCACGATGATAGTGGCGGTATTGAGTTTTCACTCATTTTGTTCAGCTTTCCAAGGAATGTTTTATTGGAAATCATCATCGATCCAAGCACGCTTGTGTACCCCCTGCCATGACACTTAGTATACTCAAAATAGATCAGGTTTGGTGAGCGAACAGAATTCAAGACATTCACCTCCTTTACCACGAACCAATGGGCCTATTCTCCAATCACAGGAGTAGCCACAGAGAGTGAGCCTGAACCAGGTCCCAAAGGATCATGATTCAAGGTTGGGAACTCCCATGAGCTCCATCAACACCTGAGCACTTTGAGTTCCTTTGGAAAGTCAAGTGTTTCTTACCTTTCACTTCAGGTATCATCAGGCAAGAGAGCTTCAACTGAGGAATTCAGGGCAGGCGATGTTAGGCTTCTTCCTACTTCATCTGATGTTCCATACTCAGTTCCTATGCAAGCCGTCCTTTTCCGGTATGAGACAGGGACTCTGTCCCTGAAAGTAAAGCAAATAGCACATTCCCCCACTTTATTGGATTCCTTGCAAATCATGGAGACTGTGATGCATTGTTGTTAGTTCTTAATTTATCGAACACTTGGGCTCTCTCAGCACTCCTTCCGTCCTCTAGAAATTTGCCCTCACAATCCATTTCAGAGATATTTTTCCTCCAAGGAACTGTTTGGGGACATAATTTTCCCAATTCTATCACCGAATTCCTGGAGGTTACCATGCAACAAAGTTCTTAAGATGTGACGAAGCCAATATCTGATCCCGAAAACTACAGTAGGATGTACATCACTTGAGAACCATCCAAAGAAATTGGCACGAGGTACACAATAGAATGAAACCACTAACATGGCTTAATGGAAGTTGTCTACAAAAATAAGTAAATCTCAGTTCAGCCGGATATGACAGAGAAAATCAGGCCTTACTCTTCAGATGGAAACCATCAGAATCTTAATAGCTTTGGCCACAATCGGAGCACCCTCCATAATCATAACATACTACACCTATTAGTCCTACTCTGCCTTCGATGAGAACCGATTCAAATATCATATAAGATTCTCATCCACATTAAATGTATCGACTTCTTATGTACTCTTTCTCTATCTCGCTTCTTCACTTTCTCTCTGAAATTGACTTGCAGTGTCTCTCCTAGCTTCTCAGTTTCTCACTCACATTCTCTCTATTTGGTTTCCTTATTTCTGTCAATCAAGATATCTGCTTTAATATCACAGTGTCCTCTTTTCCACTTCACCCCACTCTCCCCCCCCTCTTTCTTTCTGTCTCTCACTGTCTTCCTCTGTCTCACACATGCTTACCCTCTTCAACACTTGTTCTTTCTCTCTGTCTCTGTCCATGCTCATATATCTCCTATTCAGGTTCTGACTAGTACTAAATTCCTGTGAGTGCTATTGCTGTGGTATCTGACATTGATCACCACAGAGAAAGTGTCTGTTCAAACCCTCTCAGGTCACCAAACACAAGCATAACCTGTAGTCACTGAGATATATGTTATTATCAACAGCATGATCCTAAGCATACAGCTCACTTTCATAATCAAATGGAAACACAATTTCTTGTTGATATTTGCTTGGAGAAAAGAACAATGTCTAAGATAACAGGACTACCATCAGCCCCAAAACACATAGCCAAAATGCCAAGTTAACCTTCAGCAAGGCCACATCAAGACCATAAGGAAAGATAATCCCGAAGACACACCATGCCTATCTTCTATGGCCATACCAAAATATAAAATTCCTAGAAGGAGTGTGTGTAAGAAACAAACTTGCATGCTCACATTCTTAGATCCTAGAAGAGGAGGAGATGTATGTCCAGACCATTTTGTACATTCAATCCATAAGAACTGCTGGCAAACTACCCGGATAGACTGACAAAAAATGTCCCAACAATAAACATAGAAACTAGGATTAAAATGGGTGTTCTCCATACATCCATGAAGGTGGTATGAATACTGGGACAGTTGAAAGCATGCACTTCTAGAATCCACCGACAAGAAGACTACATGTAAACCTTTTAAATTCCAAGACTCTTTTTCCCATCTAATTGCCATGGCCACAATAAGTCTTTCAAGAAAACAGAGCTTTGTTTTCACACAGGAGGAGTCCACATTCCCATAGTTCCTGAGAATTGCTACTGCTCATTCCACATGTCGCCTGTAACCTTCCCGTTATGTATCTCTGTTTTATGAAACAGAAGGGTTATCATTCATGCGAAGGCTTCAGACGGGGACAGAAACACATTTCCTGACATTCCGTGTACTTTGTTGAAGTATGACGCCCCTGCTAAACTTACTTTTGCCTCACAACCTACTATACATTATTGCTGATGGAGTTGGTAGGGCTAACTTCCAAGATACTGACAATGATCTCCTCAACCGGAAAACATGTTATCATTAGAGCAAAAGGTGAAGCCTTGATTTAGGCCATGATTTCTGGTGATTTAGGCAAGCAAAGAACATTCTGAAGGCTCTCTCACTGGATCCAAGTCTCGCAAGATGAATGGAGGCCATATGAGTCCCTCAGTGACATTTGTGATCCCAGGTGCTGGACCTCAGTCACGATGATAGTGGCGGTATTGAGTTTTCACTCATTTTGTTCAGCTTTCCAAGGAATGTTTTATTGGAAATCATCATCGATCCAAGCACGCTGGTGTACCCCCTGCCATGACACTTAGTATACTCAAAATAGAGCAGGTTTGGTGAGCGAACAGAATTCAAGACATTCACATCCTTTACCACGAACCAATGGGCCTATTCTCCAATCACAGGAGTGGCCACAGGCAGTGAGCCTGAACCAGGTCCCAAAGGATCATGATTCAAGGATGGGAACTCCTGCAAGCACCATCAACACCTGAGCACTTTGAGTTCCTTTGGAAAGTCAAGTGTTTCTTACCTTTCACTTCAGGTATCCTCAGGCAAGAGAGCTTCAACTGATGACATCAGGGCAGGCGATGTTAGGCTTCTTCCAACTTCATCTGATGTTCCATACTCAGTTCCTCTGCAAGCCGTCCTTGTCCAGTATGAAACAGGGACTCTGTCCCTGAAAGTAAAGCAAATAGCACATTCCCCCACAATATTGGATTCCTTGCAAATCATGGAGACTGTGATGCATTGTTGTTAGTTCTTAATTTATCGAACACTTGGGCTCTCTCAGCACTCCTTCCGTCCTCTAGAAATTTGCCCTCACAATCCATATCAGAGATATTTTTCCTCCAAGGAACTGTTTGGGGACATAAGTTTCCCAATTCTATCACCGAATTCCTGGAGGTTACCATGCAACCAAGTTCGTAAGATGGGACGAAGCCAATATCTGATCCCGAAAACTACAGTAGTATGTACATCACTTGAGAACCATCCAAAGAAATTGGCACGAGGTACACAATAGAATGAGACCACAAACATGGCTTAATGGAAGTTGTCTACAAAAATAAGTAAATCTCAGTTCAGCCGGATATGACAGAGAAAATCAGGCCTTACTCTTCCCATGAAAACCACAAGAATCTTAATAGCTTTGGCCACAATCGGAGCACCCTCCATAATCATAACATACTACACCTATTAGTCCTACTCTGCCATCGATGAGAACCAATGCAAATATCATATAAGATTCTCATCCACGTTAGATGAATGGACCTCTTATGTACTCTTTCTCTATCTCGCTTCTTCACTTTCTCTCTGAAATTGACTTGCAGTGACTCTCCTAGCTTCTCAGGTTCTCACTCACATTCTCTCTATTTGGTTTCCTTATTTCTGTCAATCAAGATATCTGCATTAATATCACAGTGTCCTCTTTTCCACTTAACCCCCCCTCTCCCCCCCTCTCACTCTCTTTCTGTGTCTCACTGTCTTCCTCTGTCTCACACATGCTTAGCCTCTTCAACAATTGTTCTTTCTCTCTTTCTCTGTCCATGCTCATATATCTCCTAATCAGGTTTGACTGGTACTAAATTCCTGTGAGTGCTATTGCTGTGGTATCTGACATTGATCACCACAGAGAAAGTGTCTGTTCAAACCCTCTCAGGTCACCAAACACAAGCATAACCTGTAGTCACTGAGATATATGTTATTATCAACAGCATGATCCTAAGCATACAGCTCACTTTCATAATCCAATGGAAACACTATTTCTTTTTGATATTTGCTTGGAGAAAAGAACAATGTCTAAGAAAACAGGACTACCATCATCCCCAAAACACATAGCCAAAATGCCAAGTTAACCTTCAGCAAGGCCACATCAAAACCATAAGGAAAGATAATCCCGCAGAAACTCCATGCCTATCTTCTACGGCCATACCAAAGTATAAAATTCCTAGAAGGAGTGTGTGTAAGAAACAAACTTGCATGCTCACATTCTTAGAACCTAGAAGAGGAGGACATGTATGTCCAGACCATTTTGGTACAGTCAATCCATAAGAACTGCTGGCAAACTACCCGGATAGACTCACAAAAAATGTCCCAACAATAAACATACAAACTAGGATTAAAATGGGTGTTCTCCATACATCCATGAACGTGGTATGAATCTTGGGACAGTTGAAAGCATGCACTTCTAGAATCCACCGACAAGAAGATTACATGCCAACCTTTTAAATTCCAAGGCTCTCTTTCCAATCTAATTGCCATGGCCACAATCAGTCTTTCAAGAAAACAGAGCTTTGTTTTCACACAGGAAGAGTTCACATTCCCATAGTTCCTGAGAATTGCTAATACCTCATTCCACATGTCGCCTGTAAACTTCCTGTTATGTATCTAAGTTTTATGAAACAGAAGGGTTATCATTCATACGAAGGATTCAAACACGGAGAGAAACACATTTCCTGACATTCCAGTGTACATTGTTGAACTATGCTGCCCCCACTAACTTACATTTGCCTCACAACCTACTATACATTATTGCTGATGGAGTTGGTAGGGCTAACTTCCAAGATACTGACAATGATCTCCTCAACCGGAAAGCATGTTATCATTAGAGCAAAAGGTGAAGCCTTGATTTAAGCCATGATTTCTGGTGATTTAGGCAAGCAAAAACATTCTGAAGGCTCTCTCACTGGATCCACGTCTCGCAAGATGAATGGAGGCCATGTGAGTCCCACAGTGACATTTCTGATCCCAGGTGCTGGACCTCAGTCACGATTATAGTGGCGGTATTGAGTTTTCACTCATTTTGTTCAGCTTTCCAAGGAATGTTTTATTGGAAATCATCATCGATCCAAGCACGCTGGTGTACCCCCTGCCATGACACTTAGTATACTCAAAATAGAGCAGGTTTGGTGAGCGAACAGAATTCAAGACATTCACATCCTTTACCACGAACCAATGGGCCTATTCTCCAATCACAGGAGTAGCCACAGGCAGTGAGCCTGAACTAGGTCCCAAAGGATCATGATTCAAGGTTGGGAACTCCTGTAAGCACCATCAACACCTGAGCACTTTGAGTTCCTTTGGAAAGTCAAGTGTTTCTTACCTTTCACTTCAGGTATCCTCAGGCATGAGAGCTACAACTGATGACATCAGGGCAGGCGATGTTACGCTTCTACCAACTTCATCTGATGTTCCATACTCAGTTCCTCTGCAAGCCGTCCTTGTCCGGTATGAGACAGGGACTCTGTCCCTGAAAGTAAAGCAAATAGCACATTCCCCCACTTTATTGGATTCCTTGCAAATCATGGAGACTGTGATGCATTGTTGTTAGTTCTTAATTTATCGAACACTTGGGCTCTCTCAGCACTCCTTCCGTCCTCTAGAAATTTGCCCTCACAATCCATATCAGAGATATTTTTCCTCCAAGGAACTGTTTGGGGACATAATTTTTCCAATTCTATCACCGAATTCCTGGAGGTATCCATGCAACAAAGTTCTTAAGATGGGACAAAGCCAATATCTGATCCCGAAAACTACTGTAGTATGTACATCACTTGAGAACCATACAAAGAAATTGGCACGAGGTACACAATAGAATGAGACCACGAACATGGCTTAATGGAAGTTGTCTACAAAAATAAGTAAATCTCAGTTCAGCCGGATATGACAGAGAAAATCAGGCCTTACTCTTCCAATGAAAACCACCAGAATCTTAATAGCTTTGGCCACAATCGGAGCACCCTCCATAATCATAACATACTACACCTATTAGTCCTACTCTGCCATCGATGAGAACCAATGCAAATATCATATAAGATTCTCATCCACGTTAGATGAATGGACCTCTTATGTACTCTTTCTCTATCTCGCTTCTTCACTTTCTCTCTGAAACTGACTTGCAGTGACTCTCCTAGCTTCTCAGGTTCTCACTCACATTCTCTCTATTTGGTTTCCTTATTTCTGTCAATCAAGATATCTGCTTTAATATCACAGTGTCCTCTTCTCCATTTCACCGCCCTCTCTCCCCCCCCCTTTCTCTTTCTGTGTCTCACTGTCTACCTCTGTCTCACACATGCTTAGCCTCTTCAACAATTGTTCTTTCTCTCTTTCTCTGTCCATGCTCATATATCTCCTATTCAGGATTTGACTGGTACTAAATTCCTGTGCGTGCTATTGCTGTGGTATCTGACTTTATCAACACAGAGAAAGTTTCTGTTCAAACCCTCTCAGATCACCAAACACAAGCATAACCTGTAGTTACTGAGATATATGTTATTATCAACAGCATGATCCTAAGCATACAGCTCACTTTCATAATCCAATGGAAACACAATTTCTTTGTGATATTTGCTTGGAGAAAAGAACAATGTCTAAGATAACAGGACTACCATCATCCCCAAAACACATAGCCAAATGCCAAGTTAACCTTCAGCAAGGCCACATCAAGACCATAAGGAAAGATAATCCCGCAGACACTCCCTGCCTATCTTCTACGGCCATACCAAAGTATAAAAACCCTAGAAGGAGTGTGTGTAAGAAACAAACTTGCATGCTCACATTCTTAGATCCTAGAAGAGGAGGACATGTATGTCCAGACCATTTTGGTACAGACAATCCATAAGAACTGCTGGCAAACTACCCGGATAGACTGACAAAAAATGTCCGAAAATAAACATACAAACTAGGATTAAAATGAGTGTTCTCCATACATCCATGAAGGTGGTATGGATCCTGGGACACTTGAAAGCATGCACTTCTAGAATCCACCGACAAGAAGGCTACATGCCAAACTTTTAAATTCCAAGGATCTCTTTCCAACCTAATTGCCATGGCCACAATCAGTCCTTCAAGAAAACAGAGCTTTGTTTTCACACAGGAAGAGTCCACATTCCCATAGTTCCTGAGAATTGCTAATGCCTCATTTCACATGTCGCCTGTACCTTCCCCTTATGTATCTCTGTTTTATGAAACAGAAGGGTTATCATTCATGCGAAGGCTTCACACACGGACAGAAACACATTTCCTGACATTCCAGTGTACATTGTTGAACTATGCTGCCCCCGCTAAACTTACATTTGCCTCACAACCTACTATACATTATTGCTGACGGAGTTGGTAGGGCTAACTTCCAAGATACTGACAATGATCTCCTCAACCGCAAAGCATGTTATCATTAGAGCAAAAGGTGAAGCCTTGATTTAAGCCATGATTTCGGGTGATTTAGGCAAGCAAATAACATTCTGAAGGCTCTCTCACTGGATCCAAGTCTCCCAAGATGAATGGAGGCCATGTGAGTCCCTCAATGACATTTCTGATCCCAGGTGCTGGACCTCAGTCACAATGATAGTGGCGGTATTGAGTTTTCACTCATTTTGTTCAGCTATCCAAGGAATGTTTTATTGGAAATCATCACGATCCAAGCACGCTGGTGTATCCCCTGCCATGACACTTAGTATACTCAAAATAGATCAGGTTTGGTGAGCGAACAGAATTCAAGACATTCACATCCTTTACCACGAACCAATGGGCCTATTCTCCAATCACAGGAGTAGACACAGGCAGTGAGCCTGAACTAGGTCCCAAAGGATCATGATTCATGGTTGGGAACTCCTGCGAGCTCCATCAACACTTGAGCACTTTGAGTTCCTTTGGAAAGTCAAGTGTTTCTTACCTTTCACTTCAGGTATCCTCAGGCAAGAGAGCTTCAACTGATGACATCAGGGCAGGCGATGGTAGGCTTCTTCCAACTTCATCTGATGTTCCATACTCAGTTCCTCTGCAAGCCGTCCTTGTCCAGTATGAGACAGGGACTCTGTCCCTGAAAGTAAAGCAAATAGCACATTCCCCCACTTTATTGGATTCCTTGCAAATCATGGAGACTGTGATGCATTGTTGTTAGTTCTTAATTTATCGAACACTTGGGATCTCTCAGCACTCTTTCCGTCCTCTAGAAATTTGCCCTCACAATCTATATCAGAGATATTTTTCCTCCAAGGAACTGTTTGGGGACATAAGTTTCCCAATTCTATCACCGAATTCCTGGAGGTTACCATGCAACAAAGTTCTTAAGATGGGACGAAGCCAATATCTGATCCCGAAAACTACAGTAGTATGTACATCACTTGAGAACCATCAAAAGAAATTGGCACGAGGTACACAATAGAATGAGACCACGAACATGGCTTAATGGAAGTTGTCTACAAAAATAAGTAAATCTCAGTTCAGCCGGATATGACAGAGAAAATCAGGCTTTACTCTTCCAATGAAAACCACCAGAATCTTAATAGCTTTGGCCATTATCGGAGCACCCTCCATAATCATAACATACTACACCTATTAGTCCTACTCTGCCATCGATGAGAACCGATGCAAATATCATATAAGATTCTCATCCATATTAGATGAATGGACTTCTTATGTACTCTTTCTCTATCTCGCTTCTTCACTTTCTCTCTGAAATTGACTTGCAGTGACTCTCCTAGCTTCTCAGGTTCTCACTCACATTCTCTCTATTTGGTTTCCTTATTTCTGTCAATCAAGATATCTGCTTTTATATCACAGTGTCCTCTTCTCCACTTCACCGCCCTCTCTCCCCCCCCTCTCTCTTTCTGTGTCTCACAGTCTTCCTCTGTCACACACATGCTTAGCCTCTTCAACAATTGTTCTTTCTCTCTTTCTCTGTCCATGCTCATATATCTCCTATTCAGGATTTGACTGGTACTAAATTCCTGTGCGTGCTATTGCTGTGGTATCTGACATTGATCACCACAGAGAAAGTGTCTGTTCAAACCCTCTCAGGTCACCAAACACAAGCATAACTTGTAGTCACTGAGATATATGTTATTATCAACAGCATGATCCTAAGCATACAGCTCACTTTCATAATCCAATGGAAACACAATTTCTTTGTGATATTTGCTTGGAGAAAAGAACAATGTCTAAGATAACAGGACTACCATCAGCCCCAAAACACATAGCCAAAATGCCAAGTTAACCTTCAGCAAGGCCACATAAAAACCATAAGGAAAGATAATCCCGCAGACAATCCATGCCTATCTTCTACGGCCATACCAAAGTATAAAATTCCTAGAAGGAGTGTGTGTAAAAAACAAACTTGCATGCTCACATTCTTAGATCCTAGAAGAGGAGGAGATGTATGTCCAGAAAATTTTGGTACAGTCAATCCATAAGAACTTCTGGCAAACTACCCTCATAGACTGACAAAAAATGTCCAACAATAAACATACAAACTAGGATTAAAATGGGTGTTCTCCATACATCCATGAAGGTGGTATGTATCCTGGGACATCTGAAAGCATGCACTTCTAGAATCCACCGACAAGAAGGCTACATGCCAACCTTTTAATTCCAAGGCTCTCTTTCCAACCTAATTGCCATGGCCCCAATCAGTCTTTCAAGAAAACCGGACTTTGATTTCACACAGGAAGAGTCCACATTCCCATAGTTCCTGAGAATTGCTACTGCCTCATTCCACATGTCGCCTGTAACCTTCCCGTTATGTAACTCTGTTTTATGAAACAGAAGGGTTATCATTCATGCGAAGGCTTCAGACACGGACAAAAACACATTTCCTGACATTCCAGTGTACATTGTTGAACTATGCTGCCCCCGCTAAACTTACATTAGCCTCACAACCTACTATACATTATTGCTGATGGAGTTGGTAGGGCTAACTTCCAAGATACTGACAATGATCTCCTCAACCGGAAAGCATGTTATCATTAGAGCAAAAGGTGAAGCCTTGATTTAGGCCATGATTTCTGGTGATTTAGGCAAGCAAAATATATTCTGAAGGCTCTCTCACTGGATCCAAGTCTCGCACGATGAATGGAGGCCATGTGAGTCCCTCAGTGACATTTGAAATCCCAGGTGCTGGACCTCAGTCACGATGATAGTGGCGGTATTGAGTTTTCACTCATTTTGTTCAGCTTTCCAAGGAATGATTTATTGGAAATCATCAACGATCCAAGCACGCTGGTGTACCCCCTGCCATGACACTTAGTATACTCAAAATAGATCAGGTTTGTTGAGCGAACAGAATTCAAGACATTCACATCCTTTACCACGAACCAATGGGCCTATTCTCCAATCACAGGAGTAGCCACAGGCAGTGACCTGAACCAGGTCCCAAAGGATCATGATTCAAGGTTGGGAACTACTGCGAGCTCCATCAACACCTGAGCACTTTGAGTTCCTTTGGAAAGTCAAGTGTTTCTTACCTTTCACTTCAGGTATCCTCAGGCAAGAGTGCTTCAACTGATGACATCAGGGCAGGCAATGATAGGCTTCATCCAACTTCATCTGATGTTCCTTACTGAGTTCCTCTGGAAGCCGTCCTTGTCTGGTATGAGACATGGACTCTGTCCCTGAAACTAAAGCAAATACACATTCCTCCACTTTATTGGATTCCTTGCAAATCATGGAGACTGTGATGCATTGTGGATAATTCATAATTTATCGACCACATGGGCTCTCTCAGCCCTCCTTCCTTCCTCTAGAACTTTGCCCTCACAATCCATATCAGAGATATTTTTCCTCCAAGGAACAGTTTGGGGACATAAGTTTCCCAATTCTATCACCGAATTTCTAGAGGTTACCATGCAACAAACTTCTTAAAATGGGATGAATCCAATACCTGATCCCGAAAACTACAGTACTATGTACATCAATTGAGAAGCCTCCAAAGAAATGCTACAAGGTTCACAACAGAATGAGACTACTAACAAGGCTCAAAGGAAGGTGCCTACAAATTAAGTAAATCTTAGTTCAGCTGGATATCCCAGAGATATTCAGACCTTACTCTTCCCAGGGAAACCACCAGAATCTTAATAGATTTGGCCACAGTCGGAGCACCGTCCATAATCATAACATACTACACCTATTATTCCTACTCTTCCTTCGATAAGAACCGATTCAAATATCATATAAGATTCTCATCCACATTAGATGAATGGACTTCTTATGTACTCTTTCTCTATCTCGCTTCTTCACTTTCTCTCTGAAATTGACTTGCAGTGACTCTCCTAGCTTCTCAGTTTCTCACTCACATTCTCTCTATACGGTTTCCTTATTTCTGTCAATCAAAATATCTGCTTTAATATCACAGTGTCCTCTTTTCCACTTCACCCCCCCTCTCCCGCCCCTCTCTCTCTCTCTCTTTCTGTCTCTCACTGTCTTCCTCTGTCTCACACATGCTTACCCTCTTCAACAATTGTTCTTCCTCTCTTTCTCTGTCCATGCTCATATATCTCCTATTCAGGTTTTGACTGGGACTAAATTCCTGTGACTGCTATTGCTGTGGTATCTGACATTGATCACCACAGAGAAAATGTCTGTTCAAACCCTCTCAGATCACCAAACACTAGCATAACCTGTAGTCACTGAGTTATATGTTACTATCAGCAGCATGATCCTAAGCACACAGCTCACTTTCATAATCAAATGGAAACACAATTTCTTATTGATATTGGCTTGGAGAAAAGAACAATGTCTAAGATAACAGGACTACCATCAGCCCCAAAACACATAGCCAAAATGCCAAGTTAACCTTCAGCAAGGCCACATCAAAACCATAAGGAAAGATAATCCCACAGACACTCTATGCCTATCTTCTACGGCCATACCAAAATATAAAATTTCTAGAGGACTGTGTGTAAGAAACCAACTTGCATGCTCACATTCTTAGATCCTAGAAGAGGAGGAGATGTATGTCCAGACCATTTTGGTACAGACAATCCATAAGAACTGCTGGCAAACTACCCGGATAGACTGACAAAAAATGTCCCAACAATAAACATAGAAACTAGGATTGAAATGGGTGTTCTCCATACATCCATGAAGGTGGTATTAATCCTGGGACATTTGAAAGCATGCACTTCTAGAATCCACCGACAAGAAGGCTACATGCCAACTTTTTAAATTCCAAGGCTCTCTTTCTCACATAATTGCCATGGCCACAATCAGTCTTTCAAGAAAACAGAGCTTTGTTTTCACACAGGAAGAGTCCACATTCCCATAGTTCCTGAGAATTGCTACTGCCTCATTCCACATGTCGCCTGTAACCTTCCCGTTATGTATCTCTGTTTTATGAAACAGAAGGGTTATCATTCATGCGAAGGCTTCAGACGGGGACAGAAACACATTTCCTGACATTCCAGTGTACATTGTTGAACTATGCTGCCCCCGCTAAACTTACATTTGCCTCACAACCTACTATACATTATTGATCATGGAGTTGGTAGGGCTAACTTCCAAGATTCTGACAATGATCTCCTCAACCAGAAAGCATGTTATCATTAGAGCAAAAGGTGTAGCCTTGATTTAGGCCATGATTTCTGGTGATTTAGGCAAGCAAATAACCTTCTGAAGGCTCTCTCACTGGATCCAAGGCTCGCAAGATGAATGGACGCCATGTGAGTCCCTCAGTGATATTTGTGATCCCAGGTGCTGGACCTCAGTCACGATGATAGTGGCGGTATTGAGTTTTCACTCATTTTGTTCAGCTTTCCAAGGAATGTTTTATTGGAAATCATCATCGATCCAAGCACGCTGGTGTACCCCCTGCCATGACACTTTGTATACTCAAAATAGATCAGGTTTGGTGAGCGAACAGAATTCAAGACATTCACATCCTTTCCCAAGAACCAATGGGCCTATTCTCCAATCACAGGAGTAGCCACAGGCAGTGAGCCTGAATCAGGTCACAAAGGTTTAAATGATTCAAGGTTGGGAACTCCTGCGAGATCCATCAACACCTGAGCACTGTGAGTTCCTTTGGAAAGTCAAGTGTTTCTTACCTTTCACTTCAGGTATCCTCAGGCAAGAGAGCTTCAACTGATGACATCAGGGCAGGCGATGGTAGGCTTCTTCCAACTTCATCTGATGTTCCATACTCAGTTCCTCTGCCATTCGTCCTTGTCCGATATTAGACAGTGACTCTGTCCGTGTAAGTAAAGCAGATAGCACATTCCCCCACTTTATTGGATTCCTTGCAAATCATGGAGACTGTGATGCATTGTTGTTAGTTCTTAATTTATCATACACTTGGGCTCTCTCAGCACTCCTTCCGTCCTCTAGAAATTTGCCCTCACAATCCATATCAGAGATATTTTTCCTCCAAGGAACTGTTTGGGGACATTATTTTCCCAATTCTATCACCGAATTCCTGGATGTTACCATGCAACAAAGTTCTTAAGATGGGACGAAGCCAATATCTGACCCCGAAAACTACAGTAGTATGTACATCACTTGAGAAACATCCAAAGAAATTGGCACGATGTACACAACAGAATGAGACCAATAACATGGCCTAATGGAAGTTGTCTACAAAAATAAGTAAATCTTAGTTCAGCTGGATATGACATAGAAAATCACGCCTTAGTCTTCCCATGGAAACCACCAGAATCTTAAGAGCTTTGGCCAGAATCGGAGCACCCTCCATATTCATAACATACTACACCTATTTTTCCTTCTCTGCCTTCGATGAGAACCGATTCAAATATCATATAAGATTCTCATCCACATTAGATGAATGGACTTCTTATGTACTCTTTCTCTATCTCGCTTCTTCACTTTCTCTCTGAAATTGACTTGCAGTGACTCTCCTAACTTCTCAGTTTCTCACTCACAATCTCTATATTGTTTCCTTATTTCTGTCAATCAAGATATCTGCTTTAATATCACAGTGTCCTCTTTTCCATTTCACCCCCCTCTCCCGCCCCTCTCTCTCTCTCTTTCTGTCTCTCACTGTCTTCCTCTGTCTCACACATGCTTAGCCTCTTCAACAATTGTTCTTTCTCTCTATCTCTGTCCATGCTCATATATCTCCTAATCAGGTTTTGACTGGTACTAAATTCATGTGAATGCTATTGCTGTGGTATCTGACATTGATCACCACAGAGAAAGTGTCTGTTCAAACCCTCTCAGGTCACCAAACACAAGCATAACCTGTAGTCATTGAGATATATGTTATTATTAACAGCATTGTCCTAAGAATACAGCTCACTTTCATAATCAAATGGAAACACAATTTCTTGTTGATATTTGCTTGGGGAAAAGAACAATGTCTAAGATAACAGGACTACCATCAGCCCCAAAACACATAGCCAAAATGCCAAGTTAACCTTCAGCAAGGCCACATCAAGAGCATAAGGAAAGATAATCCCACAGACACTCCATGCCTATCTTCTACAGCCATACCAAAATATAAAATTCCTAGAAGGAGTGTGTGTAAGAAACCAACTTGCATGCTCACATTCTTAGATCCTAGAAGAGGAGGAGATGTATGTCCAGACCATTTTGGTACAGTCAATCCATAAGAACTGCTGGCAAACTACCCGGATAGACTGACAAAAAATGTCCCAACAATAAACATACAAAATAGGATTAAAATGGGTGTTCTCCATACATCCATGAAGGTGGTATGAATCCTGGGACATTTGAAAGCATGCACTTCTAGAATCCACCATCAAGAAGGCTACATGCCAACCTTTTAAATTCCAAGGATCTCTTTCCCACCTAATTGCCATGGCCACAATTAGTCTTTCAAGAAAACAGAGCTTTGTTTTCACACAGGAAGAGTCCACATTCCCATAGTTCCTGAGAATTGCTAATGACTCATTCCACATGTCGCCTGTAACCTTCCCGTTATGTATCTCTGTTTTATGAAACAGCAGGGTTATCATTCATCCGAAGCCTTCAGACAGGGACAGAAACACATTTCCTGACATTCCAGTGTACATTGTTGAACTATGCTGCCCCCGCTAAACTTACATTTGCCTCACAACCTACTATACATTATTGCTGATGGAGTTGGTAGGGATAACTTCCAAGATACTGACAATGATCTCCTCAACTGGAAAGCATGTTATCATTAGAGCAAAAGGTGAAGCCTTGATTTAGGCCATGATTTCTGGTGATTTAGGCAAGCAAAGAATATTCTGAAGGCTCTCTCACTGGATCCAAGTCTCGCAAGATGAATGGAGGCCATATGAGTCCCTCAGTGACATTTGTGATCCCAGGTGCTGGACCTCAGTCACGATGATTGTGGCGGTATTGAGTTTTCACTCATTTTGTTCAGCTTTCCAAGGAATGTTTTAATGGAAATCATCATCGATCCAAGCACGCTGGTGTACCCCCTGCCATGACACTTAGTATACTCAAAATAGATAAGGTTTGGTGAGCGAACAGAATTCAAGACATTCACATCCTTTACCACGAACCAATGGGCCTATTCTCCAATCACAGGAGTAGACACAGGCAGTGAGCCTGAACCAGGTCCCAAAGGATCATGATTCAAGGTTGGGAACTCCTGCGAGCTCCAACAAAACCTGAGCACTTTGAGTTCCTTTGGAAAGTCAAGTGTTTCTTACCTTTCACTTCAGGTATCCTCAGGCAAGAGAGCTTCAACTGATGACATCAGGGCAGGCGATGGTAGGCTTCTTCCAACTTCATCTGATGTTCCATACTCAGTTCCTCTGCAAGCCGTCCTTGTCCAGTACGAGACAGGGACTCTGTCCCTGAAAGTAAAGCAAATAGCACATTCCCCCACTTTATTGGATTCCTTGCAAATCATGGAGACTGTGATGCATTGTTGTTAGTTCTTAATTTATCGAACACTTGGGCTCTCTCAGCACTCCTTCCGTCCTCTAGAAATTTGCCCTCACAATCCATATCAGAGATATTTTTCCTCCAAGGAACTGTTTGGGGACATAAGTTTCCCAATTCTATCACCGAATTCCTGGAGGTTACCATGCAACAAAGTTCTTGAGATGGGACGAAGCCAATATCTGATCCCGAAAACTACAGTAGTATGTACATCACTTGAGAACCATCCAAAGAAATTGGAACGAGGTACAAAACAGAAAGAGACCACTAACAAGGCTCAATTGAAGTTGCCTACAAAAATAAGTAAATCTTAGTTCAGCTGGATATGCCAGAGAAAATCAGGCCTTACTCTTCCCATGAAAAACACCAGAATCTTAATAGCTTTGGCCCCAATCGGAGCACCCTCCATTATTATGGCATACTACACCTATTAGTAATACTCTGCCTTCGATGCGAACCGATTCAAATATCATATAAGATTCTCATCCACATTATATGAATGGACTACTTAAGTACTCTGTCTTTCACGCTTCTTCTCTTTCTCTCTGAAATTAAATTGCAGTGCCTCTCATGGCTTATCAGTTTCTCACTCACATATTATCTCTATGTTGTTTCCTTATTTGTCAATCAAGATATCTGCTTTAATATCACAGTGTCCTCTTTTCCACTTCACCACCCTCTCTCCCTCCCTCACTCTCTGTCTCTTTCTGTCTCTCACTGTCTTTCTCTCACTCACACATGCTTAGCCTCTTCAAAAATTGTTCTTTCTCTCTTTCTCTGTCCATGCTCATATATCTCCTATTCAGGTTTTGACTGGTACTAAATTCATGTGAGTGCTATTGCTGTGGTATCTTATATTGATCACCACAGAGAAAGTGTCTGTTCAAACCCTCCCCGGTCACCAAACACAAGCATAACCTGTAGTCACTAAGATATATGTTATTATCAACAGCATGATCCTAAGCATACAGCTCACTTCCATAATCAATCGGAAACACAATTTCTTATTGATATTTGCTTGGAGAAAAGAACAATGTCTAATATTACAGGACTTACGATCAGCCCCAAAACACATAGCCAAAATGACAAGTTAAACTTCAGCAAGGCCACATCAAAACCATAAGGAAAGATAATGCCACAAACACTCCATGCCTATCTTCTACAGCCATACCAAAATTTAAAATTCCTAGAAGGACTGTGTGTAAGAAACAAACTTGCATGCTCACATTCTTAGATCCTAGAAGAGGAGGAGATGTATGTCCAGACTATTTTGGTACAGTCAATCCATAAGAACTGCTGGCAAACTACCCGGATAGACTGACAAAAAATGTCCCAACAATAAACATACAAACTAGGATTAAAATGGGTGTTCTCCATACATCCATTTAGGTGGTATGAATCCAGGGACATTTGAAAGCATGCACTTCTAGAATCCACCGACAGGAAGGGTACATGCCAACCTTTTAAATTCCAAGGCACTCTTTCCCAACTAATTGCCATGGCCACAATCAGTCTTTCAAAAAAACAGAGCTTTGTTTTCACACAGGAAGAGTCCACATTCCCATAGTTCCTGAGAATTGCTACTGCCTCATTCCACATGTCGCCTTTAAACTTCCCGTTATGTATCTCTGTTTTATGAAACAGAAGGGTTATCATTCATGCGAAGGCTTCAGACAGGGACAGAAACACATTTCCTGACATTCCAGTGTACATTGTGGAACTATGCTGCGCCCGCTAAACTTACATTTGCCTCACAACCTACTATACATTATTGCTGATGGAGTTGGTAGGGCTAACTTCCAAGATACTGACAATGATCTCCTCAACAGGAAAGCATGTTATCATTAGAGCAAAATGTGAAGCCTTGATTTAGGCCATGATTTCTGGTGATTTAGGCAAGTAAAGAACATTCTGAAGGCTCTCTCACAGGATCCAAGTCTCACAAGATGAATGGAGGCCATGTGAGTCCTTCAGTGACATTTGTGATCTCAGGTGCTGCACCTCAGTCACGATGACAGTAGCGGTATTGAGTTTTCACTCATTCTGTTCAGCTCTCCAAGGAATGTTTTATTGGAAATCATCATCGATCCAAGCACGCTGGTGTACCCCCTGCCATGACACTTAGTATACTCAAAATAGATCAGGTTTGGTGAGCAAACAGAATTCAAGACATTCACATCCTTTACCACGAACCAATGTGCCTATTCTACAATCACAGGAGTAGCCAAAGGCAGTGAGCCTGAACCAGGTCCCAAAGGATCATGATTCAAGGTTGGGAACTCCTGTGAGCTCCATCAACACATGAGCACTTTGAGTTCCATTAGAAATTCAAAAGTTTCTTACCTTTCACTTCAGGTATCCTCAGGAAAGAGAGCTTCAGCTGATGACTTCAGGGCTGGCAATGTTAGGATTTTTCCAACTTCATCTGATGTTCCATACTCAGTTCCTCTGCAAGCCGTCCTTGTCCAGTATGAGACAGAGACTCTGCCCCTGAAACTAAAGCAAAGAGCACGTTCCCCCACTTTATTGGATTCCTTGCAAATCATGGAGACTCTAATGCATTGTGGTTAGTTCATAATTTATCGAACCCTTGGGCTCTCTCAGCTTCCTTCCTTCCTCTAGAAATTTGCCCTCACAATACATATCAGAGATATCTTTCCTCCAAGGAACTGTGTGGTGACATAAGTTTCCCAATTCTATCACCGAATTCCTGGAGGATACCATGCAACAAAGTTATTAAAATGGGACGAAGACAATATCTGATCCCGAAAGCTACAGTAGTATGTACATCACTTGAGAACCATCCAAAGAAATTGGCCGAGGTACACAACAGTTTGAGACAACTAACATAGCTCAATGGAAGTTGCCTACAAAAGTAAGTAAATCTTAGTTCAGCTGGATATGCCAGAGACAATCAGGCCTTACACTTTCCATGGAAACCACCAGAATCTTAATAGCTTTGGCCACAATCGGAGCACCCTCCATAATCATAACATACTACACCTATTAGTCCTACTCTGCCTTCGATGAGAAACGACTCAAATATCATATAAGATTCACATCCATATTGGATGAGTGGACTACTTAAGTACTCTTTCTCTAACTCGCTTCTTCTCTTTCTCTCTGAAATTGACTTGCAGTGACTCTCCTAGCTTCTCAGTTTCTCACTCACATTCTCTCTATTTGGTTTCCTTATTTCTGTCATCAAGATATCTGCTTTATATCACAGTGTCCTCTTTTACACTTCACCTCCTCTCTCTCCCCCCCTCTCTCTGTCTCTTTCTGTCTCTCACTGTCTTCCTCTCTCTCACACATGCTTAGCCTCTTCAAAAATTTTCTTTCTCTCTTTCTCTGTCCATGCTCATATATCTCCTATTCAGGTTTTGACTGGTATTAAATTCATGTGCGTGCTATTGCTGTGGTATCTGACATTGATCACCACAGAGAAAGTGTCTGTTCAAACCCTCTCAGGTCTCCAAACACAAGCATACCCTGTAGTCACTGAGATATATGTTATTATCAACAGTATGATCCTAAGCATACAGCTCACTTTCATAATCAATTGGAAACACATTTTCTTGTAGATATTTGCTTGGAGAAAAGAACAATGTCTAAGATAAAAGGACTACCATCAGCTTCAAAACACATAGCCAAAATGCCAATTTAACCTTCAGCAAGGCCACATCAATACCATAAGGAAAGATAATCCCGCAGACACTCCATGCCTATCTTCTTCGGCCATACCAAAATATAAAATTCCTAGAAGGCTTATGTGTAAGAAACCAACATGCATGCTCACATTCTTAGATTCTAGAAGAGGAGGAGATGTATGTCCAGACCATCTTTGGTACAGTCAATCCATAAGAACTGCTCGCAAACTACCTGGATAGACTGACAAAAAATGTCCCAACAATAAACATAGAAACTAGGATTAAAATGGGTGTTCTCCATACATCCATGAAGGTGGTATGAATCTTGGGACAGTTGAAAGCAAGCACTTCTAGAATCCACCGACAAGAAGGCTACATGCCAACCTTTTATATTCCAAGGCTCTCTTTCCAAACTAATTGCCATGGCCACAATCAGTCTTTCAAGAAAACAGAGCTTTGTTTTCACACAGGAAGAGTCCACATTCCCATAGTTCCTGAGAATTGCTACTGCCTCATTCCAAATGTTGCCTGTAACCTTCCCGTTATGTATCTCTGTTTTATGAAGCAGAAGGGTTATCATTCATGCGAAGGCTTCAGACAGGGACAGAAACACATTTCCTGACATTCCAGTGTACATTGTGGAACTATGCTGCTTCCGCTAAACTTACATTTGCATCACAACCTACTATACATTATTGCTGATGGAGATGGTAGGGCTAATATCCAAGACACTGACAATGATCTCCTCAACCAGAAAGCATGTTATCATTAGAGCAAAAGGGGAAGCCTTGATTTAGGCCATGATTTCTGGTGATTTAGGCAAGCAAAGAACATTCTGAAGGCTCTCTCACTGGATCCAAGTCTCGCAAGATGAATGGAGGCCATGTGAGTCCCTCAATGACATTTGTGATCCCAGGTGCTGGACCTCAGTCACGATGACAGTGGCGGTATTGAGTTTTCACTCATTTTGTTCAGCTTTCCAAGGAATGTTTTATTGGAAATCATCATCGATCCAAGCACGCTGGTGTATCCCCTGCCATGACACTTAGTATACTCAAAATAGATCAGGTTTGGTGAGCGAACAGAATTCAAGACATTCACATCTTTTACCACGAACCAATGGGACTATTCTCCAATCACAGGAGTAGCCACAGGCAGTGAGCCTGAACCAGGTCCCAAAGGATCATGATTCAAGGTTGGGAACTCCTGCGAGCTCCATCAACACCTGAGCACTTTGAGTTCCTTTGGAAAGTCAAGTGTTTCTTACCTTTCACTTCAGGTATCCTCAGGCAAGAGAGCTTCAACTGATGACATCAGGGCAGGCAATGATAGGCTTCTTCCAACTTCATCTGATGTTCCATACTCAGTTCCTCTGCAAGCCGTCCTTGTCCAGTATGAGACAGGGACTCTGTCCCTGAAAGTAAAGCAAATAGCACATTCCCCCACTTTATTGGATTCCTTGCAAATCATGGAGACTGTGATGCATTGTGGTTAGTTCATAATTTATCGAACACTTGGACTCTCTCAGCACTCCTTCCATCCTCTAGAAATTTCACTCACAATACATATCAGAGATATTTTTACTCCAAGGAACTGTTTGGGGACATAATTTTCCCAATTCTATCACCGAATTCCTGGAGGTTACAATGCAACAAATTTCTTAAGATGGGACAAAGCCAATATCTGATTCCGAAAAATACAGTAGTATGTACATCACTTGAGAACCATCCAAAGAAATTTGCACGAGGTACAAAACAGAATGAGACCACTAAAAAGGATCAATGGAAGTTCCCTACAAAATAACTAAATCTTAGTTCAGCTGGATATGCCAGAGACAACCAGGCCTTACTCTTCCCATGGAAAACAACAGAATCTTACTAGCTTTGGCCACAATCGGAGCACCCTCCATAATCATGACGTACTACACCTATTAGTCCTACTTTCCTTCGATGAGAACCGATTCAAATATCATATAAGATTCTCATCCACATTATATGAATGGACTACTTAAGTACTCTGCCTCTCTCGCTTCTCTTTCTCTCTGAAATTGACTTGCAATGACTCTCCTAGCTTCTCAGTTTCTCACTCACATATTCTCTCTATTTGGTTTCCTTATTTCTGTCAATCAAGTTATCTGCTTTAATATCACAGTGTCCTCCTTTCCATTTCACCCCCCTCTCTCCCCCACCTCTCTCTCTGTCTCTTTCTGTCTCTCACTGTCTTCCTCTGACTCACACATTCTTAGCCTCTTCAAAAATTTTTCTCTCTCTCTTTCTCTGTCCATGTTCATATATCTCCTATTCAGGTTTTGAGTGGTACTAAATTCATGTGAGTGCTATTGCTGTGGTATCTGACATTGATCACCACAGAGAAAGTGTCTGTTCAAACCCTCTCAGGTCACCAAACACAAGCATAACCTGTAGTCAATGAGATATAAGTTATTATCAACAGCATGATCCTAAGCATACAGCTCACTTTCATAATCAATTGGAAACACAATTTCTTGTTGATATTTACTTGGAGAAAAGAACAATGTCTAAGATTACAGGACTTACCATCAGCCCCAAAACACATAGACAAAATGCCAAGTTAACCTTCAGCAAGGCCACATCAAAACCATAAGGAAAGATAATCCCACAGACACTCCATGCCTATCTTCTTCGGCCATACCAAAATATACAATTCCTAGAAGGCCTGTGTGTAAGAAACAAACTTGCATGCTCACATTATTAGATCCTAGAAGAGGAGGAGATGTATGTCCAGACCATCTTTGGTACAGTCAATCCATAAGAACGGCTCGCAAACTACCTCGATAGACTGACAAATATGTCCCAACAATAAACATAGAAACTAGGATTAAAATGGGTGTTCTCCATACATCCATGAAGGTGGTATGAATCCTGGGATTTTTGAAAGCATGCACTTACAGAATCCACCGCCAGGAAGGCTACATGCCAACACTTTAAATTCTAAGGCTCTCTTTCCAAACTAATTGCCATGGCCACAATCAGCCTCTCAAGAAAACAGAGCTTTGTTTTCACACAGAAAGAGTCCACATTCCCATAGTTCCTGAGAACTGCTACTGCCTCATTCCAAATGTCGCCTGTAACCTACCCGTTATGTATGTCTGCTTTATGAAACAGAAGTGTTATCATTCATGCAAAGGCTTCAGACAAGGACAGAAACACATTTCCTGACATTCCAGTGTACATTGTGGAACTATGCTGCCCCCGCTTAACTTACATTTGCCTCAAAACCTACTGTACATTATTGCTGATGGAGTTGGTAGGGCTAATTTTCAAGATACTGACAATGATCTCCTCAACCGGAAAGCATGTTATCATTACAGCAAAATGTGAAGCCTTGATTTAGGCCATGATTTCTGGAGATTTAGGCAAGCAAAGAATATTCTGAAGGCTCTCTCACTGGATCCAAGTCTCGCATGATGAATGGAGGCCATGTGAGTCCCTCACTGACATTTGTGATCCCAGGTGCTGGACCTCAGTCACGATGATAGTGGCGGTATTGAGTTTTCACTCATTTTGTTCAGCTTTCCAAGGAATGTTTTATTGGAAATCATCATCGATCCAAGCATGCTGGTGTACCCCCTGCCATGACACTTAGTGTACTCAAAATAGATCAGGTTTGGGGAGCGAAAAAAATTCAAGACATTCACATCCTTCACCACGAACCAATGGGCCTATTCTCCAATCACAGGAGTAGCCACAGAGAGTGAGCGGGAACCAGGTCCCAAAGGATCATGATTCAAGTTTGGGAACTCCTGCGAGCTCCATCAACACCTGAGCACTTTGAGTTCCTTTGGAAAGTCAAGTGTTTCTTACCTTTCACTTCAGGTATCCTCAGGCAAGAGAGCTCAACTGAGGACTTCAGGGCAGGCAATGTTAGGCTTCTTCCAACTTCATCTGATGTTCCATACTCAGTTCCTCTGCAAGCCGTCCTTGTCCGTTATGAGACAGGGACTCTGTCCCTGAAAGTAAAGCAAATAGCACATTCCCCCACTTTATTGGATTCCTTGCAAATCATGGAGACTGTAATGCATTGTGGTTAGTTCATAATTTATCGAACACTTGGGCTCTGTCAGCACTCCTTCCGTCCTCTACAAATTTGCCCTCACAATCCATATCAGAGATATTTTTCCACCAAGGTACTGTTTGGGGACATGAGTTTCCCAATTCTATCACCGAATTCCTGGATGTTACCATGCAACAAAGTTCTTAAAATGGGACGAAGCCAATGTCTGATCCCGAAAACTACAGTAGTATATACATCACTTGAGAACCATCCAAAGAAATTTGCACGAGTTACACAAAAGAATGAGACCACTAACATGGCTGAATGGAAGTTGCCTACACAAATAAGTAAATCTTAGTTCAGCTGGATATGCCAGACACAATCAGGCCTTACTCTTCCCATGGTAACCACTAGAATCTTAATAGCTTTGGCCACATTCGGAGCACCCTCCATAATCATGACATACTACACCTATTAGTCCTGCTCTGCCTTCTATGAGAACCAATTCAAATATCATGTAAGATTCTCATCCACATTAGATGAATGGACTACTTAAGTACTATTTCTCTAACTCGCTTCTTCTCTTTCTCTCTGAAATTGACTTGCAGTGACTCTCCTAGCTTCTCAGTTTCTCACTCACATATTTTCTCTATTTGGTTTCCTTATTTTGTCAATCAAGATATCTGCTTTAATGTCACAGTGTCCTCCTTTCCACTTCAACCCCCCTCTCTCCCCCACCTCTCTCTCTCTCTCTCTCTCTCTCTCTTTAACTCTCTCTCTGTCTCTCTCTCTGTCTCTTTCTATCTCTCACTGTCTTCCTCTCTCTCACACATGCTTAGCCTCTTCAAAAATTGTTCTTCCTCTCTTTCTCTGTCCATGCTCATATATCTCCTATTGAAGTTTTGACTGGTACTAAATTCATGTGAGTGCTATTGCTGTGGTATCTGACATTGATCACCACAGAGAAAGTGTCTGTTCAAAACCTCTCATCTCACCAAAAACAATCATAACCTGTAGTCACTGAGATATATGTTATTATCAACAGCATGATCCTAAGTATACTGCTCACTTTCATAATCAATTTGAAACACAATTTCTTGTTGATATTTGCTTGGAGAAAAGAACAATGCCTAAGATAACAGGACTACCATCAGCCCCAAAACACATAGCCAAAATGCCAAGTTAACCTTCAGCAAGGCCACATCAAAATCATAAGCAAAGATAATCCCACCGACACTCCATGCCTATATTCTACAGCATTACCAAAATATAAAATTCCTAGAAGGACTGTGTGTAAGAAACAAACTTGCATGCTCACATTCGTAGATGCTAGAAGAGGAGGAGATGTAGGTCTAGACCATCTTTGGTACAGTCAATCCATAAGAACTGCTCGCAAATTACCTGGATAGACTGACAAAAAATGTCCCAACAATAAACATAGAAACTAGGATTAAAATGGGTGTTCTCCATACATCCATGAAGGTGGTATGAATCCTGGGACATTTGAAAGCATGCACTTCTAGAAGCCACCGACAAGAAGGTTACATGCCAAGCCTTTATACTCCAAGCCTCTCTTTCCAACCTAATTGCCATGGCCACAATCAGTATTTCAAGAAAACAGAGCTTTGTTTTCACACAGAAAGAGTCCACATTCCCATAGTTCCTGAGAATTGCTACTGCCTCATACCACATGTCGCCTGTAACCTTCCCTATATGTATCTCTGTTTTCTGAAACAGAAGGGTTATCATTCATGCGAAGGCTTCAGACAGGGACAGAAACACATTTCCTGACATTCCAGTGTACATTGTGGAGCTATGATGCCCCTGCTAAACTTACATTTGCCTCACAGCCGAGTGTACATTATTGCTGGATGGAGTTGTTAGGGATAACTTCCAAGATACTGACAATGATCTCTTCAAACGGAAAGCATGTTATCACTACAATAAAAGGTTAAGACTCGATATAGGCCATTATTGCTGGTGATTTAGGAAAGCAAAGAACATTCTGAAGGCTCTCTCACTGGATCCAAGTCTGGCAAGATGAATGGAGGCCATGTGAGTCCCTCAGTGACATTTGTGATCCCAGGTCTGGACCTCAGTCACGATGATAGTGGCGGTATTGAGTTTTCACTCATTTTGTTCAGTTTTCCAAGGAATGTTTTATTGGAAATCATCATCGATCCAAGCACGCTGGTGTACCCCTGCCATGACACTTAGTGTACTCAAAATAGATCACGATTGGTGAGCGAACAGAATTCAAGACATTCACAGCCTTTACCACGAACCAATGGGACTATTCTCCAATCACAGGAGTAGCCACAGGCAGTGAGCCTGAACCACGTCCCAAAGGATCATGATTCAAGGTTGGGAACTCCTGCCAGCTCCATCAACACCTGGGCATTTTGAGTTCCTTTGGAAAGTCAAGTGTTTCTTACCTTTCACTTCAGGTATCCTCAGGCAAGAGAGCTTCAACTGATGACATCAGGGCAGGCAATGTTAGGCTTCTTCCAACTTCATCTGATGTTCCATACTCAGTTCCTCTGCAAGCCGTCCTTGTCCGGAATGAGACAGGGACTCTGTCCCTGAAAGTAAAGCAAATAGCACATTCCCCCACTTTATTGGATTTCTTGCAAATCATGGAGACTGTGATGCATTGTGGTTAGTTCATAATTTATCGAACACTTGGGCTCTCTCAGCACTCCTTCCGTCCTCTAGGAATTTGCCCTCACAATCCATATCAGAGATATTTTTCCTCCAAGGAACTGTTTAGGGACATAAGTTTCCCAATTCTATCACCAAATTCCTGGAGGTAACATGCAACAAAGTTCTTAAAATGGGACGAAGCCAATATCTGATCCCGAAAACTACAGTACATCATTTGAGAACCATCCAAAGAAATTGGCACAAGGTACACAATAGAATGAGGCCAGTAACAAGGCTCAATGGAAAGTGCCTACAAAAATAAGTAAATCTTAGTTCAGCTGGATATCCCAGAGACAATCAGGCCTTACTCTTCCCATGGACACCACCAGATTCTTAATAGATTTGGCCACAATCGGAGCACCCTCCATAATCATGACATACTACCCCTATTATTCCTACTCTGCCTTCGATGAGACCCGATACAAATATCATATAAGTTTCTCATCCACATTAGATGAATGGACTACTTAAGTACTCTGTCTCTATCTCGCTTCTTCTCTTTCTCTCTGAAATTGACTTGCAGTGACTCTCTAGCTTCTCAGTTTCTCACTCACATTCTCTCTAATTGGTTTCCTTATTTCTGTCAATCAAGATATCTGCTTGAATATCATTGTGTCCTCTTGTCCACTTCACCCCCCTCTCTCTCCCCCCCTCTCTCTGTCTCTTCCTGTCTCTCACTGTCTTCCTCTCTCTCACACATGCTTAGCCACTTCAAAAATTGTTCTTTCTCTCTTTCTCTGTCCATGCACATATATCTCCTATTGAGGTTTTGACTGCTATTAAATTCATGTGAGTGCTATTGCTGTGGTATCTGACATTGATCACCACAGAGAAAGTGTCTATTCAAACCCTCTCAGGTCACAAAACACAAGCAAAACCTGAAGTCACTGAGATATCTGTTATTATCAACAGCATGATCCTAAGCATACAGCTCACTTTCATAATCAATTTGAACACAATTTCTTGTTGAAATTTGCTTGGATAAAAGAAAAATATCTAAGATTACAGGACTTATCAGCCCCAAAACACATAGCGAAAATGACAAGTTAACTTTCAGCAAGGCCAAATCAAAACCATAAGGAAATATAATCCCACAGACGCTCCATGCCTATCTTGTACGCCCATACCAAAATATAAAATTCCTAGAAGGACTGTGTATAATAAACACACTTGCATGCTCACAATCTTAGGTCCTAGAAGAGGAGGAGATGTATGTCCAGACCATCTTTGGTACAGTCAATCCATAAGAACTGCTGGCAAACTACCTGGATAGACTGACAAAAAATGTCCCAACAATAAACATAGAAACAAGGATTAAAATGGGTGTTCTCCATGCATCCATGAAGGTGGTATGAATCCTGGGACATTTGAAAGCTTGTACTTCTTGAATCCTCCGACAAGAAGCATACAAGCCAACACTTTAAATTCCAAGGCTCTCTTTCCAACCTCATTGCCATGGCCACAATCAGTCTTTCAAGAAAACAGAGCATTGTTTTCACACAGGAAGAGTCCACATTCCCGTAGTTCCTGAGAATTGCTACTGCCTCATTCCACATGTCGCCTGTAACCTTCCCGTTATGTATCTCTTTTTTATGAAACAGAAGGGTTATCATTCATGCGAAGGCTTCAGACAGGGACAGAAACACATTTCCTGCAAGCAAAGAACATTCTGAAGGCTCTCTCAAAGGATCAAAGTCTCCCAAGATGAATGGAGGCCATGTGAGTCCCTAGTGACATTTGTGATCCCAGGAGCTGGACCTCAGTCACGATGATAGTGGCGGTATTGAGATTTACTCATTTTGTTCTGCTTTCCAAGCAATGTTTTATTGAAAATCATCATCGATCCAAGCACACTGGTGTACCCTCTGCCATGACACTTAGTGTACTCAAATTTATCAAGTTTGCGGAGCAAACAGAATTCAAGATATTCACATCCTTTTCCACGAACCAATGGGCCTATTTTCCAATCCTAGGAGTAGCCACAGGCAGTGAGCCTGAACCAGGTCCCAAAAGATCATGATTCAAGGTTAGGAACTCCTGCAAGCTCCATTAACACCTGCGGACTTTGAGTTCCTTCGGAAATTCAAGAATTTCTTACCGTTCACTTCATGTTTTCTCAGGGAAGAAAGCTTCAACTGATGACTTCAGGGCAGGCAATGTTAGGCTTCATCCAACTAAAACTGATGTTCGTACTCAGTTCCTCTATAAGCCATGTTGTCCGGTATGAGACAGGGACTCATTCCTTGAAAGTAAAGCAAATAGCACATTCCCTTACTTTATTGGATTCTTTGCAAATCATGGAGACTGTGATGCATTGTTTTTAGTTCATAATTTATCGAACACTTGGGCGCTCTCAGCACAACTTCCCTCTCTAGAACTTTGCCATCACAATCCATATCAGAGATATGTTCCCCCAAAGAACTGTTTGGGTACGTAAGTTTCCAATTCTATCACCGAATACCTGGAGGTTACCTTGCAACAAAGTCCTTAAAATGGGACGAAGTCAATATCTGATCCTGAAAGCTACAGTAGTATGTACATCACTTGAGAACCATCCAAAGAATTTAGCACAAGGTACACAACAGAATGAGACCACTAACAAGGCCCAATGGAAGGTTCCTACAAAAATAAGTAAATCTTTGTTCAGCTGGAAAACCCCGACACAATCAGTCCTTACTCTTCCCATTGAAACCACCAGAATCTTAATAGCTTTGGCCACAATCTGAGCACCCTCCATAATCATGACATACTACACCTATTAGACCTACTCTGCCTTCGATGAGACCCGATTCAAATATCATATAAGATCTCATCCACATTAGATGAACGGGCTACTTATGTACTCTGTCTCTATCTCTCTTCTTCTCTTTCTCTCTGGAATTGTCTTGCAGTCACTCTCCCTGCTTCTCTGTTTCTCATTCACATTCTCTCTATATTGTTTCCTTATTTCACTCAATCAAGATATCTGCTTTAATATCAAGTGTCCTCTTTTCCACTTCACCCCCCTCCCTCTCTCCCTCTCTCTCATTCTCTCTCGCTCTCGCTCTCTCTCTCTCTGTCTCTCTCTCTCTGTCTCTTTCTGTCTCTCACTGTCTTCCTCTGTCCCACACATGCTTAGCCTCTTCAAAAATTGTTCTTTGTCTCTCTGTCTGTCCATGCTCATATATCTGCAGTCAGGTTTTGACTGCTACTAAATTCATGTGAGTGCTATTGCTGTGGTGTCTGACATTGAATACCACAGAGAAAGTGTCTGTTCAAACCCTCTCAGGTCACCAAATACAATCATAACCTGTAGTCACTGAGATATATGAAATTATAAACAGCATGATCCTAAGCATACAGCACACTTTCATAATAAATTGGAAACACAAATTCTTGTTGATATTTGCTTGGAAAAAAGAACAATGTCTACGATTTCAGGACTTACCATCAGCCCCAAGACACATAGCCAAAATGCCATGTTAACCATCAGTAATGCCACATCAAAAACCACTGAAGGAAAGATAATCCCACAGACAATCCATGCCTATCTTTTTACGGCCATACCAAAATATAAAATTCCCAGAAGGACTGTATTTAAGAAGTAAGTTGCCTGCTCACATACTTAGATCCTAGAAGAGGATGAGATGTATGTCCAAACCAACTTTGATACAGTCAATCCATAAGAACTGCTGGCAAACTAGCTGGGTACACTGACAAAAAATGTCCCAACAATAAACATAGAAACTAGGATTAAAATGAGTGTCCTCCATACATCCATGAAGGTGGTATGAATCCTGGGATATTTGAAAGCATGCACTTCTAGAAGCCACAGACAAGAAGGCTACATACCAACCATTTACATTCCAAGGCTCTCTTTCCAACCTAAAGGCCATGGCCACAATCAGTCTTTCAAGAAAACAGAGCTTTATTTTCACACAGGAGGAGTCCACATTCCCATATTTCCTGAGAATTGCTACTGCCCTAATCCACATGTCGCCTGTAACCTTCCCGTTATGTATCTCTGTTTTATGAAACATAAGGGTTATCATTCATGCGAAGGCTTCAGACAGGGACAGAAACACATTTCCTGACATTCCAGTGTACATTCTTGAACTATGCTGCCCCCGCTAAACTTACATTTGCCTCACAACCTACTGCACATTATTGCTGATGGAGTTGATAGGGCTAACTTCCAAGATACTGACAATGATCTCCTCAACCGGAAAGCATGTTATAACTACAATAAAAGGTGAAGCCTTGATATAGGCCATGATTTCTGGTGATTTAGGCAAGGAAAGAACATTCTAGGCTCTCTGTCTCCAAATTTCGAAAGAAGAATGGAGGCCATGTGAGTCCCTGGTGACATTTGTGATCCCAGGTGCTGGACCTCAGTCATGATGATAGTGGCGGTATTGAGTTTTCACACATTTTGTTCAGTAATCCAAGGAATATTTCATTGGAAATCATCATCAATCCAAGCAAGCTGGTGTACCCCCTGCCATGACACTTAGTGCATTCAAAATTGATCTGGTTTGGCGAGCGAACAGAATTCAAGACATTCACATCCTTTACCATGAACCAATGGGCCTATTCTCCAATCACAGGAGTAGCAATAGGCAGTGAGCCTGGAGTTCCTTTGGAAATTCAAGTGTTTCATACCTTTCACTTCAGGTATCCTCAGGCAAGAGATGTTACATACTCAGTTCCTCTGCAAGCCATCCTTGTCCGTTATGAGACAGGGACTCTGTCCCTGGAAGTAAAGCAAATACCACATTCCCCAACTTTATTGGATTCCTTCCCAAATCACGGACACTGTTATGCATTGTGTTTAGTACATAATTTATCGAATGCTTGGGCTCTCTCTGCACTCCTTCCTTCCTCTAGATCTTTGCCCTCACAATCCATATTAGAGATATTTTTCCACCAAGGAACTGTTTGCGGACATAAGTTTCCCAATGCTATCACCGAATTCCTGCAGGTTACCATGCAACAAAGATCTTAAAATGGGACAAAGCCAACACCTGATCACGAAAACTACAGTAGAATGTACATCACTTGAAAACCATCCAAAGAAATTGACACAAGGTACACAACAGAATGAGACCACTAATATGGCTTAATGGAAGTTGTCTACAAAAATAAGTAAATCTCAGTTCAGCTGGATATGACAGAGAAAATCAGGCCTTACTCTTCCCATGGAAACCACCAGAATCTTAATAGCTTTGGCCACAATCGGAGCACCCTCCATACTCATGACATACTACACCTATTAGTCCTACTCTGCCTTCGATGAGACCCGATTCAAATAGCATATAAGGTTCTCATCCACATTAGATGAACGGACTATTTAAGTACTCTGTCTCTATCTCTCTTCTTCTCTTTCTCTCTGAAATTGTCTTGCAGTGTTACTCCCTGCTTCTCTGTTTCTCACTCACATTCTCTCTATTTGGTTTCCTTTTCCTGTCAATCAAGATATCTGCTTTAATATAACATTGTCCTCTTTTCCACTTCACCCCCCTCTCTCTCTCCTTCTCTCTCTCTCTCACCAAAAAGAAGGATACATGCCAACACTTTATATTCCATATCTCTCTTTCTGACCTAATTGACATGGCCACAATCAGTCTTTCAAGAAAACAGAGGTTTGTTTTCACACAGTAAGAGTCCACATTCCCATAGTCCCTGAGAATTGCTACTGCCTCATTCCACATGTCACCTGTAACCTTCCCGTTATGTATCTATGTCTCTTTCTCTGTCCATGCTCATATATCTCCTATTCAGGTTTTGACTGCTACTAAATTCATGTGAGTACTATTGCTATGGTATCTGACATTGATCACCAAAGAGAAAGTGTCTGTTCAAACACTCTCAAGTTACCAAACACAATCATAACCTGTAGTCACTGAGACATATGTAATTATAAAGAGCATGATACTAAGCATACAGCACACTTTCCTAATCAATTGGAAACACAATTTCTTGTTGATATTTGCTTGGAGAAAAGAACAATGTCTACGATTACAGGACTTACCGTCAGCCCCAAAACACATAGCCAAAATGACGAGTTAAACTTCAGCAAGGCCACATCAAAAACCAGAAAGAAAGATAAACCCACACACACTCCATGCCTATCTTGTACGGCCATACCAAAATATAAAATCCCTAGAACGACTTTGTGTAAGAAACAAACTTGCATGCACACATTCTTAGATCCTAGAAGAGGATCATATATATTTCCAGACCATCTTTGGTACAGTCAATCCATAAGAGATGCTGGCAAACTAGCTGGATAGACTGACAAAAAATGTCCCAACAATAAACATAGAAACTAGGACTAAAATGGGTGTCCTCCATAAATCCATGAAGGTGGTATTGATCCTGAGAAATTTGAAAGCATGCACTTCTAGAATCCACAGACCAGAAGGTTTCATGCCAACCCTTTAAATTCCAAGGCTCACTTTCCAACCTAATTGCCATGGCCACAATCAGTCTTTCAAGAAAACAGAGGTTTGTTTTCACACAGTAAGAGTCCACATTCCCATAGTACCTGAGAATTGCTACTGCCTCATTCCACATGTCGCCTGTGACCTTCCCGTTATGTATCTCTGTTTTATGAAACAGAAGGGCTATCATTCATGCGAAGGTTTCAGACAGGGACAGAAACACAGTTCGTGACATTCCAGTGTATATTTTGTAACTATGCTGCCCCCACTATACTTACATTTGCCTCACAGCCTACATGACATTATTGCTGGATGGAGTCGGTAGGGCTAAATTCCAAGATACTGACAATGATGTCCTCAACCCGAAAGCATGTTATCACTACCGCAAAAGGTGAAGCCTTGATATAGGCCATTATTGCTGGTGATTTAGGAAAGCAAAGAACATTCTGAAGGCTCTCTCACTGGATCCAAGTCTGGCAAGATGAATGGAGGCCATGTGAGTCCCTCAGTGACATTTGTGATCCCAGGTCTGGACCTCAGTCACGATGATAGTGGCGGTATTGAGTTTTCACTCATTTTGTTCAGCTTTCCAAGGAATGTTTTATTGGAAATCATCATCGATCCAAGCACGGTAGTGTACCCACTGCCATGACACTTAGTGTACTCAAAATAGATCAGGTTTGGTGAGCGAACAGAATTCAAGACATTTACATCTTTACCACGAACCAATGGGCCTATTCTCCAATCACAAGAGTAGCCATAGGCAGTGAGCCTGAACCAGGTCCCAAAGGATCATGATTCATTATATAAACAAACTGAAAGAACAAAACCACATGATCATTTCATTACATGCTGAGAAAGCATTTGACAAAATTCAACACCCCTTCATGATAAAAGTCCTGGAAAGAATAGGAATTCAAGGCCCATACCTGAACATAGTAAAAGCCATATACAGCAAACCAGTTGTAACATTAAACTAAATGGAGAGAAACTTGAAGCAATCCCACTAAAATCAGGGACTAGACAAGGCTGCCCACTCTCTCCCTACTTATTCAATATAGTTCTTGAAATTCTAGCCAGAGCAATCAGACAACAAAAGGAGATCAAAGGGATACAGATCGGAAAAGAAGAGGTCAAAATATCACTATTTGCAGATGACATGATATTATATTTAAGTGATCCCAAAAGTTCCACCAGAGAACTACTAAAGCTGATAAACAACTTCAGCAAAGTGGCTGGGTATAAAATTAACTCAAATAAATCAGTAGCCTTCCTCTACACAAAAGAGAAACAAGCCGAGAAAGAAATTAGGGAAACGACACCCTTCATAATAGAGCGAAACAATATAAAGTACCTCGGTGTGACTTTAACCAAGCAAGTAAAAGATTTGTACAATAAGAACTTCAAGACACTGAAGAAAGAAATTGAAGAAGACCTCAGAAGATGGAAAGATCTCCCATGCTCATGGATTGGCAGGATTAATATAGTAATAATTGCCATTTTACCAAAAGCAATCTACAGATTCAGTGCAATCCACATCAAAATACCAATACAATTCTTCAAAGAGTTAGACAGAACAATTTGTGAATTCATCTGGAATAACAAAAACCCAGGATAGCTAAAACTATCCTCAACAATACAAGGACTTCAGGGGGAATCACTATCCCTGAACTCAAGCAGTATTACAGAGCAATAGTGATAAAAACTGCATGGTATTGGTACAGACAGACAGATAGACCAATGGAACAGAATTGAAGACCCAGAAATGAACCCACACACCTATGGTCACTTGATTTTTGCCAAAGGAGCCAAAACCATCCAATGGAAAAAAGATAGCATTTTCAGCAAATGGTGCTGGTTCAACTGGAGGTCAACATGTAGAAGAATGCAGATCGATCCATGCTTATCACCCTGTACAAAGCTTAAGTCCAAGTGAATCAAGGACCTCCAGTTCAAACCAGACACACTCAAACTAATAGAAGAAAAACTATGGAAGCATCTGGAACACATGGGCACTGGAAAAAAATTCCTGAACAAAACGCCAATGGCTTATGCTCTAAGATCCAGAATCGACAAATGGGATCTCATAAAACTGCAAAGCTTCTGTAAGGCAAAGGACACTGTGGTTAGGACAAAACGGCAACCAACAGATTGGGAAAAGATCTTTACCAATCCTACAACAGATAGAGGCCCTATATCCAAAATATACAAAGAACTCAAGAAGTTAGACCGCAGGGAGATAAATAACCCTATTAAAAAATGGGGTTCAGAGCTAAACAAAGAATTCACAGCTGAGGAATGCCGAATGGCTGAGAAACACCTAAAGAAATGTTCAACATCTTTAGTCATAAGGGAAATGCAAATCAAAACAACCCTGAGATTTCACCTCACACCAGTGAGAATGGCTAAGATCAAAAACTCAGGTGACAGCAAATGCTGGCGAGGATGCGGAGAAAAAGGAACACTCCTCCATTGTTGGTGGGGTTGCAGAATGGTACAACCATTCTGGAAATCAGACTGGAGGTTCCTGAGAAAATTGGACATTGAACTGCCTGAGGATCCAGCTATACGTCTCTTGGGCATGTACCCAAAAGATGCCCCAACATATAAAAAAGACACGTGCTCCACTATGTTCATCTCAGCCTTATTTATAATAGCCAGAAGCTGGAAAGAACCCAGATGCCCTTCAACAGAGGAATAGATACAGAAAATGTGGTACATCTACACAATGGAATATTACTCAGCTATCAAAACAACGGCTTTATGAAATTTGTAGGCAAATGGTTGGAACTGGAAAATATCATCCTGAGTGAGCTAACCCAATCACAGAAAGACATACATGGTATGCACTCATTGATAAGTGGCTATTAGCCCAAATGCTTGAATTACCCTAGATGCCTAGAACAAATGAAACTCAAGACAGATGATCAAAATGTGAATGCTTCACTCCTTCTTTAAAAGGGGAACAAGAATACCCTTAGCAGGGAAGAGAGAGGCAAAGATTAAAACAGAGACTGAAGGAACTCCCATTCAGAGCCTGCCCCACATGTGGCCCATACATATACAGCCAACCAATTAGACAAGATGGATGAAGCAAAGAAGTGCAGATCGACAGGAGCCGAATGTAGATCTCTCCTGAGAGACACAGCCAGAATACAGCAAATACAGAGGCAAATGCCAGCAGCAAACCACTGAACTGAGAATAGGACCCCCGTTGAAGGAATCAGAGAAAGAACTGGAAGAGCTTGAAGGGGCTCGAGACCCCATATGTACAACAATGCCAAGCAACCAGAGCTTCCAGGGACTAAGCCACTACCTAAAGACTATACATGGACTGACCCTGGACTCTGACCTCATAGGTAGCAATGAATATCCTAGTAAGAGCACCAGTGGAAGGGGAAGCCCTGGGTCCTGCTAAGACTGAACCCCCAGTGAACTAGACTGTTGGTGGGAGGGCCGCAATGGGGGGAGGGTGGGGAGGGGAACACCCATAAGGAAGGGGAGGGGGGAGGGGGATGTTTGCCCGGAAACCGGGAAAGGGAATAACACTAGAAATGTATATAAGAAATACTCAAGTTAATAAAAAAAAAAGTTTCAGACTTAAAAAAGTCTGAACTGAAAATGAAACCAGCAACTTGCACTTGAGTGTCTTCCATTACAGCAAAACATCAGGAAGCAATTCATATCAAGGGTTCTGAGAAGGCTTATCCTTCTTTCGTGCATTTCAATGTGCAGAGACACACTTTGATGCGACTGCTATTCCTACATCTGCCTCACACTGCACCTTATATTGGGATGCAGAGTGTTGCCTACAGAAACAGGAGTACCTACTAATGTCCCTGCCAAGTGTCTCATCAACCACAGAGAACTAATCCAAATACAACAAAAGGGGGATTCTTGACCTAGGCCAAAGTTTCTCATACAGTAAACAAAGCAAGGCCTGACTGCAGGAGTCTGGCTAGACAACAAGGATAGCAAGGGCAATAGAAATGTTGGCTAGCCTGTTTCTGACATGCATGAGACCTGGCTGACACAAGGTGCCGGACCTCATTTCCGATGACAGTTGCGGTGCTGAGTTTTCACTCATTTTGTTCAGCTTTTCCAAGGAATGTTTGACTGGGAATCATCATCGATCCAGGCATACTGAACTGCCTTGCACAAAGATGAACAGATACTGTGTACTACCCTTGCTTTGGGAAGTGCAAGGCACTGCATGATATTCCATATCCATTAGCAGGGAGCAATGGACCCTAGCTCCAGATGTGGGAGCTTGGATACACCAAATATATGCTCCAGGTGCGAAGGTACAGGATGTCTGTATGACAGCTCCAGCCACATCCAACAATACCTGAGCAACTTGAGTTCTTCGGGCAAATCATCATTTCCTTACCTATGCTGTCTAGAGCCTTCGAGCAAGTCAGTATCCACAAAAGGCTTCACCAGAAGATCAGATGGGTGCAGTCAGCCATGCTTCAATTCTGTGGGGCCACTTTCTCTGGATGTCAACCATGGCCCATTCTGGGTGGGGAATGTGACCCTGGGAATACAGAATAGAACACACGCCACGGTTAGAGTAGGACATGAGCAAACAAGGATAGCTGTTGTGCTTAGTGTGTATTTTGGGATGCTCCGACCCATTAAGTGCCCTCAACAATCCTGCACTTGCCAATGCCACATTCTTGCCCTTTCCCACCAAGACTGTTTTGCTTTCAGGGCTTGCCTCAGGAAAGAACATGCTCTTTTCTATCAAGTACTAACTGGCTCCTTGCCTATCTAAAGGTACATTGAGGATCATAACTCATCTTCCCTTGAGACACACAACACATACTGGGATATCTAACCTAACAACTTGCTCCACCATAGCCCAATACAAACTTCACAAGATACTCAGGGCACTTCTCAAAAGAGCAATCATGAACAAGGCACTAACACGGACCGTCAGTGGTCCATATGGGGGTCCCAAATATAATGTAGATAGGTCTTGCCAGGTTGAGGGGTATGTCTTCCCTCCATCAACATCTAGGATTATATTTGAACATCAACAAAATGGCTGCTACGTTTATCATTTCAATAATCTTGCTTCATACCATGAGGTTAAAGAAAATTCCTCTAAAACTTAGGCTAATGACCGCAACTATTGCAATGGGCCTTGAATCATCACACTCATCTCCAAGACAACTCTCTCTCTCTCTCTCTCTCTCTCTCTCTCTCTCTCTCTCTCTCTCTCTCTCTCTTTCTCTCTCTCTCCCTCTCCCTCTCCCTCTCTCTCTCTTTCTCTCTCTTTCTCTCCCAATCAACCTATATTCCTATGACTCCTGACTCTCCCTTTATTTCCCTATCTCCCCACTATTTGTTTGGACTTTATGTTGCTTATTCCTCCTTCATTCTTCTATTTATTTTTGCCGTTTGGGAACATTTGCTCTATTTGGAAATATGTTTATAGAACATCAATGTCTCTACACTCCAAGAAACAGGTCAATCAACTACCCCAAGCTGCCAACACACAGGCATAAGATTAAGGCAGACATTCTTTCAAGTTATTATGTACCTTGCACAATTCATCTAATGGTGACAAATGCAGCCCTGGTTCAAAACCTATTTTCCCAAGGGTAATGACCAGGTGTATGGATCTCAAGCTTGATTTGCAAGACACCATGTGTACCATTGACACATTTCTTTGCACACCCAGACTGTACTTTAACCTCATTTTGGAAAGGGAATCACCCAAAATCTCAGAGTTCTAAGATAACTGTTTCTTCAGTATTCATGGACACTCCTGAAATGTCAGTATGCTAGAACCTTGGATATTAGAACAACCCTCGGCCGTTCACAATTTGACATTCTCTTTCTAGGAGGCCCAGAAAAATGCACAAGCCTTCCAAAGTATATTGCTACCAAAACATTCTAAACTACTGCATCCACACAAGCAGACATTCCTCCAAACTACCCACACACCTGCTTAAGACAGAGGCACCACCATAGCTCAGAGCAGAGCACCTATTCTCAGGGAAGGCTGAAGAAAAACAGGGAAATAGTTATACCAGAGTACTGACACAGAGGCCTTCAGTGGGGCCAGGAAACTCCCAGAAACAGCAAGACAAGAAAACACCAGAGACAACCCAATGCCTAAAGGCAAGCACAGGAACCAAATCAACAGAAACTAAGACTACTAGGCCTCATGAGAGCCCAGTTCTCCCACCAAAGAAAATACTGAATAACCAAACACACCAGAAAAGTAAAATTTTAAATCACAATTTTTGATAATTATGGAGGACTTTAAGAAACACATAAAGAACTCCCTTAGAGAAATGCTGGGAATCACAAGTAGACAAGTAGAAGCCCTTAGAGAGGATACATAAAAATCACTGAATGAATTACTGGAAAATGCAAGCAAACAAGTGAAGGAATTGAAAATGGAAATAGAAACAATAAAGAAAGCACCAAGGAGACAACCCTGGATATAGAAAACCAAAGGAAGAGACAAGGAGCCAAAGACACAAGCATAACCAACAGAAGACAAGAGATAGAAGAGAGAATCTCAGGGCAGAAGATACCAAAGAAAACATCGACACAACTGTCAAAGATAATGTAAAAGGCAAAAAGCTCCTATCCCAAAACATAAAGGAAATCCAGGTCACAATGAGAAGATCAAACCTAAGGATAATAGATATAGAAGAAAGTGAAGACTCCCAACTTAAGGTGCCAGGAAATATACTCAACAAAGTTGTAGAAGAAAACTTCCCTAACCTAAGGAAAGTGATGCCAATAAACATACAAGAAGCCTACAGAACTCTAAATAGATTGGACCAGAAAAGAAACTCCTCCAGTCACATAATAGTTAAAACAGCAAATGCACAAAACAAAGAAAGAATATTAAAAGCAGTAAGGGAAAAAGGTCAAATGACATATAAAGGCAGACCTATAAGAATTGCACCAGACTTCTCACCAGAGACTATGAAAGCCAGAAGACCCTGGACAGATGTCATGCATACCCTAAGAGAACACAAACGCCAGCCAACTTTACTGAAAACATTCAATTAACATAGATGGAGAAACCAAGGTATTCCATGAGGAGACCAAATTTACACAATATCTTTTTACAAACCCAGCCCTACAAAGGATAATAGATGGAAAACTCCAACACAAGGAGAAAAACTACACTGTACAGAAAAAAAGAATATAATTTCCTAACAATGAAACCAAAAGAGAGACAAACAAACATGATTCCACCTCTAACAACAAAAATAATAGGAAGCAATAGTCACTATTCCTTAATATCTCTCAATATCAAGGAACTCAATTCCCCAATAAAAAGACATAGACTAACAGACTGGATATGTAAAGAGGACCCAGCATTTTGCTGCATGCACCTCAGAGACAAAGACAGAAACTACCTCAGAGTAAATGGCTAGAAAACAATTTTCTGAGCAAATGGCCCAAAGAAACAAGGTGGAGTTGCCATTCTAATATCAAATAAAATTGACTTTCAACCAAGAGTCATTAAAAAAGGTAAAGAAGGACACTTCACATGCATAAAAGGAAAAATCCACCAAGATGAACTCTCAATCCTAAATATATATGCTCCAAATACAAGGGCACCTACGTTCATAAAAGAAACCTTGCTAAAGCTCAAAGTACACATTGCAAATCACACGATAATAGTAGAAGATTTCAATACCCCACTCTCATCACTGGACATATTATGGAAACAGTAATCAAACAGAGATGTAGAGAAACTAACAGAAGTTATGAACCAATTGGATTTAACAGATATTTATAGAACATTCTATCCTAAAACAAAAGGATATTCCTTCTTCTCAGCACCTCATGGAATCTTCTCCAAAACTGACCACATAATCAGTCATAAAACGGGCCTCAACAGATACAGGAAGATAGAAATAATCCCATGCATTCTATCAGATCACCACAAACTAAGACTGGTCTTCAATAACAACAATAATGACAGAAAACCCACATATACATGGAAGTTGAACAATGCTCTACAATGCTCTACTCAATGATAACCTGATCAAGGAAGAAATAAAGAAAGAAATTAAAGACTGCTTAGAATTTAATGAAAATAAAGATATAACATTCCCAAACTTATGGGACACAATGAAAGCGGTACTAATAGGAAAACTCATAGCTCTGAGTGCCTGCAAAAAGAGACAGAAAAGAGCCTATGTAAGCAACTTGAAAGCACACGTTAAAGTTCTAGAGCAAAAAGAAATAAATAAATCCAAGAGGAGTAGAAGGCAGGAACTAATCAAACTCAGAGCTGAAATTAACCAAATAGAAATGAAAAGTACTATACAAAGAATCAACAACAGCAGGATCTGGTCTTTTGAGAAAATCAACTAGATAAATTAACCATTAGCCAGACTAACAAGAGGTCACAAAGAATGTATCCAAATTAAGAAAATCAGAAATGAAAAGGAAGAGATAGCAACAAGATCTGAAGAAATTTAAAAAAAAAATCATCAGATCCTACTACAAAAAGCCTATATTCAATAAAACTGGAAAATCTGGAGGTAATGGACAATTTTCTAGACAGATACCAGGCACCAAAGTTAAATCAGGAAGAAATAAATCATCTAAGCAACCCCATAACTCCTAAAGAAACAGAAGCAGTTATTAAAAGTCTCCCAACCAAAAAGAGCCCAAGTACAGATGGGTTCAGTGCAGAATTCAGACTTTCATAGAAGACCTCATACCAATACTGTCCAAACTATTCCACAAAATTGAAACAGACAGAGCACTACCAAATTCCTTCTATGAAGCCACAATTACTCTTATGCCAAAACCACGCAAAGACACAACAAAGAAAGAGAACTTCAAAACAATTTACCTTATGAATATTGATGCAAAAATACTCAACAAAATTCTTGCAAACTGAATCCAAGAACACATCAAAATTATCATCAATCATGATCAAGTAGGCTTCATCCCAGGAATACAGAGATATTTTAATATATGTAAATCCATCAATGTAATACACTATATAAACAAACTCAAAGATAAGAACCACATGGTCATTTCATTAGCGGTTGAGAACGCATTTGAAAAAATTCAACATCCCTTCATGATAAAACTGTGAAAGATCAGGAATTCAAGGCCCATATCTAAACATAGTAAAAGCAATATACAGCAAACCACTAGTTAATATCAAACTAAATGGAGAGAAACTTGAAACAATCCCACTAAAATCAGGGATGAAACAAGGCTGCCCACTCTCTCCCTACTTATTCAGTATAGTACTCGAAGTCCTAGCCAGAGCAATCAGACAGTGACAGGAGGTCAAAGGGATGCAAATTGGAAGGGAAGAAATCAAAATATCACTATTTACAGAAGATATGATAGTGTACTTAAGCGACACCAAAAGTTCCACCAGAGAACTACTTAACCTGATAAACAATTTCAGCAAAGTGTCGGGGTATAAAATTAACTCAAACAAATCAGTAGCCTTCCTGAACTCAAAGGATAAACAGGCTGAGAAAGAAATTAAGGAAATGAGGACGCCCTTGGGGGGAATTAGAGGAATTATTGAAAGAGTTGAAGGAGCTTGCAACCCCATAAAAACAACCATGTCAACCAACCAAAGCTTCCAGGGACTAAACCACTAACAAAAGACTATACATGGACTAACCCAGGGCTTCAACTGTATGTGTAGTAGAGAATAGCCTTGTTAGGGCACCAGTGGAAGGGAAAGCCCTTGTCTTGCCAAGTTTGAAACCCCAGTGCAGGGGAATATGGGGGATGTATAAGGGGAATACACATATGGGGGTGGGGAAGGGAAGGGAATGGTGGCTTATGGACAGGGAAACGGGAAGGAGAATAACCTTGGAAATGTAAGTAAAGAAATGTATAATAAAAAATTAAAAAAATAAGCAAGAAAAAAGTATCTATGCTCGCATCCTAATTATATGTGGAACAAAATAATAATGGGAAATAGAGGGAGGGACAGAAGGAGGGAGGGGGAGGGAGGGGGAAGGAGTGAGGGAAAAAAAGGGGGAGAAAAGAAAGATGGGATCTACATGCTTATCACCCTGTACAAAGCTTAAGTCCAAGTGGATCAAGGACCTCCACATCAAACCTGATACACTCAAACTAATAGAAGAAAAACTATGGAAGCATCTGGAACACATGGGCACTGGAAAAAATTTCCTGAACAAAACACCAATGGCTTATGCTTTAAGATCAAGAATCGACAAATGGGATCTCATAAAACTGCAAAGCTTCTGTAAGGCAAAGGACACTGTGGTTAGGACAAATCAGCAACCAACAGATTGGGAAAAGATCTTTACGAATCCTACAACAGATAGAGGCCTTATATCCAAAATATACAAAGAACTCAAGAAGTTAGACCGCAGGGAGACAAATAACCCTATTAAAAATGGGGCTCAGAGCTAAACAAAGAATTCAAGGCTGAGGAATGCCGAATGGCTGAGAAACACCTAAAGAAATGTTCAACAGCTTTAGTCATAAGGGAAATGCAAATCAAAACAACCCTGAGATTTCACCTCACACCAGTGAGAATGGCTAAGATCAAAAACTCAGGTGACAGCAGATGCTGGCGAGGATGTGGAGAAAGAGGAACACTTCTCCATTGTTGGTGGGATTGCAGACTGGTACAACCATTCTGGAAATCAGTCTGGAGGTTCCTGAGAAAATTGGACATTGAACTGCCTGAGGATCCAGCTATACCTCTCTTGGGCATATACCCAAAAGATGCCCCAACATATAAAAAAGACATGTGCTCCACTATGTTCATCTCAGCCTTATTTATAATAGCCAGAAGCTGGAAAGAACCCAGATGCCCTTCAACAGAGGAATGGATACAGAAAATGTGGTACATCTACACAATGGAATATTACTCAGCTATCAAAACAACGGCTTTATGAAATTCATAGGCAAATGGTTGGAACTGGAAAATATCATCCTGAGTGAGCTAACCCAATCACAGAAAGACATACATGGTATGCACTCACTGATAAGTGGCTATTAGCCCAAATGCTTGAATTACCCTAGATGCCTAGAACAAATGAAACTCAAGACAGATGATCAAAATGTGAATGCTTCACTCCTTCTCTAAAAGGGGAACAAGAATACCCTTGGCAGGGAAGAGAGAGGCAAAGATTAAAACAGAGACTGAAGGAACTCCCATTCAGAGCCTGCCCCACATGTGGCCCATACATATACAGCCAACCAATTAGACAAGATGGATGAAGCAAAGAAGTGCAGATCGACAGGAGCCGGATGTAGATCTCTCCTGAGAGACACAGCCAGAATACAGCAAATACAGAGGCAAATGCCAGCAGCAAACCACTGAACTGAGAATAGGACCCCCGTTGAAGGAATCAGAGAAAGAACTGGAAGAGCTTGAAGGGGCTCGAGACCCCATATGTACAACAATGCCAAGCAACCAGAGCTTCCAGGGACTAAGCCACTACCTAAAGACTATGCATGGACTGACCCTGGACTCTGACCTCATAGGTAGCAATGAATATCCTAGTAAGAGCACCAGTGGAAGGGGAAGCCCTGGGTCCTGCTAAGACTGAACCCCCAGTGAACTAAACTGTTGGGGGGGAGGGCGGCAATGGGGGGAGAGTTGGGAGGGGAACACCCATAAGGAAGGGGAGGGGGGAGGGGGATGTTTGCCCGGAAACCAAAGAATTATTATTAAGTATTAAATAAATTAAAAAAAAAGAAAGAAAGATGGGATCTATGTGGAGTGTCAAGGGGAGAGAAATGGAGTGCAGGATCAGAATCTGATGTGGGAGGAGACCAAGGGTGAAGTACTAAGTGTCAAGAAATTGAATGGCGGTATAGATAAATTGAGGATAAGGAACTGAGTGAAGGTAGTCACTAGCAAGTCCCAGATGCCAGGAAAGCAGGATGATCTCTGGACCCAATTGGAATGACAGTAGCTGAAATACCCAACAAAAGAGAGATAGATGTTCTAGAGACCGTGTCCAGTAGATAGGCATGACTCCTGTTTGAGTCCCACCCACCCTTCTCAAGAATTTAATACAGAATTGTTCCTATCTAAGGGAAATACAGGGACAAAGAGTGGAGCACAATGTGAAGAAAAGGCCATCCAGACACCACCCTACCTAGGGATCCATCTTATCTATAGACATCAAACCCAGACACTGTTGTTGATGCCAAGAAGTGCTTGCTGGCAGGAGCCTGGTATAGATATCCCCTAAGAGGCTGTACCATAATCTGACTAACACAGATGCAGATTATCACATCTAACCAATGTATTGAGCATGGGGACCCCAATAGAAGAGTTAGAGGAAGGACTGAAGGAGCTTAAGAGGATTGCAAGTCCATAGGAAGAACAAAAATATCAACCAACCAGACCCCCTGATCTCCATTTGACTAAACCCCCAGCCAAAGAGTGCACATGGTGAGACCCATGGCTCCAGCTGCATATGTGATAGAGGATTGCCTTATCTGGCATCAATGAGAAGGCCTTTGGTCTTGTGGAGGCTCGATGACCCAATATATGGAGATGCTAGGGCATTGAGGCCGGACTGGGAGGGTGGGTGTAGGAGTATCCTCATAGAGGCAGAGAGAGAGGAATGGGATAGGGATTTTGTGGAGAGAAAACTGGGAATGGGGGCAACATTTGAAATGTAAATAAATAAAATAACCAATAAAAAATCTAAAAATAAATGAGGACATCATGACATTTGCAGACAAATGGATAGAACTAGGAAATATCCTGTGTGACATAACCCAGACCCAAAGGACATGCGTGGTATATACTCAGTGATAAGTGAATATTAGCCAACAAGTACAAAATACCAATCATACAACCTATAGATCATATGAATTTAAACAATAAATATAAGACCCAAGTAAGGATATTTCATTCCCATTTAAAATGGGAACAAAATAATCTTGAAAGGCAGAGAGAACAAGGAACCTGAGTGGAAGAATGTTACTAGGAGGTTAAAATGGATATGATCAGGTATAGGGGAGACAAGAGAGAAGCCTATAGGGTCAGGAGACTGAATAAAAACATGCAGCTGTGGAGGGAGGGATATGAGAGAAATCTATAAAAAACACCCCAGAATTTGGAATACGAGATGCTCCCTGGATTAATGGGGATGACCTTAATTGAAATGTCTAATGGTGGAAAGAGGAAACCTCAAGAGACTACCTCCAATAGAAAGATAGGGCCCCTGGTGAAAGATTGGGATCACAAAACTACCTTCAACATTTTTGACAAAGTATTGTTCCTATCTAAAAAAAATGCAGGGGCAAAGTTGGAGCAGAGACTGAAGGAAAGTACATCCAGTGACTGGCCCAACTTAGGATCCACCCATGGGCCCCCACCAAACCCTTTTACTGATACCATTTTTGGGCTTGCAGACAGGAGCCTGCATGGCAGTCCTCTGAGAGGCCCTCCCAGCAGCTGACTGAGACAGAAGCAGATACTTACAGCCAACAATTGGACTGAGGGAGGGGAGTGCTGTGGAAGAGTTAAGGAAAGAACTGAAGGAGCTAAAGCAGATGATAACACCATAGAAAGACCAACAGTATCAGCAACCCACACCCCTGGAATATCTCAGAGACTGAATTATCAACCAAAGAGCATACATGGGCTGGTCCATGACCCCTGGCACATATGTTGCAGAGGGCTGCCTTATCTGGGAAAGGATGGGCCTAATCCTGCAGGGATCTGTAGCACCAAGAGAGGGGAATGGGGCAGGGGTTGATGTGCGGGGTAAGTTGGGGGTTGATAATGAAGGCTGGGAAGAGCATCCTCTCAGAGGTCACAGGGAGGGGAATGAAGTGAATATCTTTGGGAAGGGGGACAGTAAATATATAAAATAATTTTTAAAATTTTAATAGAAAAAGAAAAACAACCTAAATTTCTGAAAGAAATAAAAATAAATAATAAAATAAAATGCCTTTATTTTTTGTAACTATGAGATAGACATGAACCAGGAGAGGTACTTTGGTACTGTGGATATGAGAATGTTTCCAATATGTTCACACCTTTTCCATTCACCATGAGGCCTGGATTAATGTCCAGCTTTTCTCAGGGACATCTTCCCACACAAACAGAATCCATACAAGTGTAGATATTTTCAGAAGTGTCACAAACTTATTTTATACAGAGTTCAACTGGGCCCATGTTTCTACATGGGTCCTCAAACTGCCATAAGATCTATTGAACAAGATTGGACATCTCATACCCTAAAGATTAGAAAAATCAAGAAAAAAAAGAGAAGCAATGTGAACAAAAAACATAATAAAATAAACAAGAACTAATAATTATCCAAATAAACAAAAACAAACAAACCAACAAACCAAAAACCAACCGGCCTGTTCATTTTAGATTTGATAATCACTTGAACCAAATAAATGCCCAGTGAGTAAATGTGTGGGATTTTCACATTCTTTTCTACATACACTGAACCGATTAGAAGAGAATGTAGAGGGGGTAATCTTGAATTAATAAGTATAGAAAATATCTTCATGAAGAAAATACCTATATCGTAGGTTCTATGATCAACCTAAAAAAATCATACTGGTTAGTGTAACTTAAATCCAGAAATACAAACAGTATGTACTCCCTCAGAAGTGAATATGTTTGGTAAAATAAAAGACAATACTGCTATAGTCCATAGACCTTGAGAGCCTAGGTAATATTAAGGTACTGAGGGGTCAATGCAAGAATCTTCATGGAAAGGTGAAATTGAATTGATTTCCAGATGCTTCACTCCTTCTTTATAAGGGGAACAAGAATACCCTTGGCAGGGAATAGTGAGGCAAATATTAAAACAGTGGCAGAAGGAACACCCATTCAGAGCCTGCCCCACATGTGGTCCATACATATACAGCCACCGAGTTAGACAAGATGGATGAAGCAAAGAAGTGAAGGCCGACAGGAACTGGATATAGATCTCTCCTGAGAGACACAACCAGAATACAGCAAATACAGAGGCAAATGTCAGCAGCAAACCACTGAACTGAGAACAGGACACCCGTTGAAGGAATCAGAGAAAGGACTGGAAGAGCTTGAAGGGGCTCAAGACCCTATATGAACAACAATGCCAAGCAACCAGAGCTTCCAGGGACTAAGCCACTACCCAAAGACTATACATGGACTGACCCTGGACTCTGACCACATAGGTAGCAATGAATAGCCTAGTAAGAGCACCAGTGGAAGGGGAAGCCCTTGGTCCTGCTTAGGTTGAACCCCCAGTGAACGTGATTGTTGGGGGGAGGGAGGTAATGGGGGAATGATGGGGAAGGGAACACCCATATAGAAGGGGAGGGGAAGGGGTTAGGGGGATGTTGGCCCAGAAACAGGGAAAGGAAATAACATTCGAAATGTAAATAAGAAATACTCAAGTTAATAATAATAATAAAAAAAGAATTGATTTCCAGGTGGATTCAGGGTGGGTGTAATTGGTAAGAGGAGGAATCAAGGTAAGGATGAGGGTATGAGAAAATTCTAGATGAAACAGCTTGAATTGGGGGCATTTCAAGGACAAGTTGGAAATGTAGTGCAATGGAAATGTCATGAAATCTATGAGCATAACTTTAGCAAAAATATCTAGTAATGAGAGACACAGGGCCTGAACTGGCCATCTTCTGCACAAAATTAAGGCTTGAAGTTTAGTGATTGGGTAACCAACATGGTCACAACATTTTGAGCCTATAATTTACCCTGCCTCAAGAGTATGCTAAGACCAGTTGCTAGCAGAAACAGGATCAAAGAGACCAGAGAGATTTCATGCAGCAACTTATAGGAGCAGATGTAGGGTATCACAATGAAACATTAGTTGGATCTTGAGGAGTCCTCCAGATAAAAAATGAAGGAAGCAGGAGGATCAGAGGACACATTAAGAGAATACACCCCATAGAATCAATTGACCAGGACTCATGGGACCTTGAGAGCTATCTCACCTAGGTCCTCTACTGTGTATCATGGCTCAGTAGATTTATAATCTTGTGGAAATCCTAAAAATGATAGCAGGAGCTATCCCTGACTCTTTTGTCTTCTTCTAAGACCTTTCCCCTTTACTGGGTTGCCTTCCCAGCCTTGATATATTGGTATGTGCCTGGCCTTAGTCAACCTTCTTATGCCATGTTTGGTTGATATCCCAAGGAAGCCTGTTATTTTTGTGTAAGGCAGAGGAGAATTTTTTGGAGAAGGGTTGAAGGAGGGGAGTTCAGGGAATGAAGTGGAGAGGAAACTGGGTCAGGACAGAATATATAATAGAAAAATAAACAAGATCAAGTCCCTCAGGAAACACTGGTCACTTAGTATTCTATTAAGAGAGATCTCATCTTAATTTCTACTTGTCAGGAGATAGAAATCAACACTGGCCATGTTCACTAATGAAACCATACCTTCATGAACATCTCTTCACACTACTTGGGCTTCTGGCATCTCATTTGCCATCATTGTATTCTAAATTATCTCCTATTTAAAGGGCAATGGTCAACCTGCTCAACAGCTTACTTTTACTTTCCCAACAGTAAGTAGCAGATTTTCTAGGTTACTTTGTCAACAACAACCTGCTCTTTCTGTCCCTGTTCTACTGCTTTGTATCTGTCCCCATCTCTTTCTCTCTCTCTGTCTGTATGTGTGTGTCTTGGTGTCTCTGTATCTGTCTGTCTCTGTCTCTGTCTCTCTCTAATACTCTTACTGACATTGAAAAAGAATTGGTCAAGCGTGCTTTAAACGACCAAAGGCCAAGAAACTTCCAGAAGATGCTGAAACACTCAACATTTTTTTTATTACCACAAATTCCACGTTCAACCTCAAGGTCTTCTTAAAGATGCCAATTACATGTGGTAATGTCCATGCCTATTCTTGAACCTATGGCAGCCTCTTTGCCATAGGGCTCATCTTTTAATGAACTCCTACAGAGTTCAGACATACCTTACAAACACACTCGCTCTCTTCCTAAGCAGGGCACATGGAAAACATCCTGATGGTCATCACCACAGTCTGCCTATTCAGTGATAAGAGAAGTTACCTGTATCTAAAGAGACAACACTCACTCAGGCTTTAAGAATTCATGCATCAGAGCAGACCTTAGACACTAGTTCCGCATCCATTCCCACAACACCCAGAAGAATCCTATCACCTAGGTACTCTAACATGCTCAGGATCACAGGTGAGGGTGGCACAACAGCTGCTCCAACACCCAGCAAAATAGGGTCCCCCAAGATCCAGGAACACAAGAACCCTACCCAGCTAGCTGCAGAGTTCCCTTCTGGTCTAAACTTGTGCCCTGAGCAGGCCTAGGATGATGGTCCTGAAACAATTCCTACAACACCCAGAGGAAGCCTGTCACCCAGGTTCTCTAACATGCCTAAGATCACAGGTGAGGAGGACACAACATCTGTCCCAACAACCAGAGTAACTGGGTTGCCTGGGATCCAGAGATGAAGGAAAGCTTACGCAGATAGTGGCACAGGTCCCTTCTGCTCTGAACTTCTACCCTGAGCAGACCTTCGAGACTGATTTTTTTCATCCATTCCCACAAGCACCCCACCACTGAGAAAACCCATCACCCAGGTGCTCTAATACACCCAGGATCAGAGGAACACAGGAAGACAGGGTCACAGGAGCACAGGTACACTAAAAAGCCAAGGATCACAGGAGCACAGGATCACAGAGAAAGCTTAAATACCAGGAGATCAGATACACACAGGAGCACTGGAGCTCTGACACATTTAACATAACAGTCGAGGCCACAACATCTTGCCCAAGATCCAGCATAACTAGAACCCACATAGAAACCAGGGAAACACAAGCCCCTGCCTACACAGAGGTATGGGTTCCTTCCAGCTTCTGTCTCTGCCCATAGCAAACTCAGGGCTCTGGTCTCTCCCCACCCACTCCTGCAATACGCAGAGAAAGGTTGACTCCCAGGAGCTCTGACACAACATGATTTCAGGAGCTTGGTCCCACCAGGACTTCAGTATCTCAGAGGCAGCGTATCTCCCCGGAATTCTGACACACTCAGCATCCCAGAATCACAGGATGACAGAACCACAGGCTAACAAAGACACCTGGACAATGAGGAGTTCTGACACAACCAGGATCATAAGAAGAACAGGCTCCAGACAGAAACAGTTAGGGCAGGCACTAGAGATAACCAGATGGTGAGAGTCAAGTGCAAGACCATAAGCAGCTGAAAGCAAGACTAATTGGCATCAGCAGAACCCAGTACTCCCATTTCAGCAAGTCCTGGATACCCCATCATACCTGAAAAGCCACATTCAGAGTTAAAATGATATCTCATGATGACGATAGAGGACTTTAAGAAGGACATGAAAAATCCCTTAAAGTAATACAGGAGAACATAAACAAACAGACAAATGAATTGAACAAAACAATTCAGGATCAAAAATGTAAATAAAAATAAAGAAATCATAAAAGAAGATAGCCCTGGAGATAGAAAAGCTAAGGAAGAGATCAGAAAAAATAGATGCAAGAATCACCAACAGAATACAAGAGACAGGAGAGAGAATCTCAGCTGCAGAAGATAGCTTAGAAAACATTGACGCAAGTGTCAAAAAATGTAAAGTGCAAAAAGCTCCTAACCCAAAACATCCAGGAAATCCAGGACACAATGAGAAGACCAAATCTAAGAATAATAGGTGTAGAAGACAGTAAAGATTCCCAACTTAAATGGCCAGTAAATATCTTCAATAAAATTATAGAAGAAAACTTCCCTAACCTAAAGAAAGAGATGCCCATGAACATACAAGAAGCCCATAGAACTTGAACTTGAAATAGACTGGACCAGAAATGAAATTTCTCCCATCACATAATAGTCAAAACCCCAAATACACAAAACAAACAAAGAGTTGTAAAAGCACTAAGGGAAAAAAGTCAAATAACATATAAAGGCAGACCTATCAGAATTACACCAGACTTCAACAGAGACCACGAAAGCTAGGAGATCCTGGACAGATGTCATTCAGAGCCTAAAATGCAAGCCCAGGCTATTATACCCAGAAAAACTCTCAATTAACATAAACAAATAAACCAAAATATTCCATGGCAAAAAATGCACAATATCTTTCCATATACCCATCACTACACAGGATAATACATGGAAATCTCAAACACAAGGAAGAAAAGTACACCATAGGAAAAGCAAGAAAGTAATCTTCTTGCAACAAGCCCAAAAGAAGATAGCTACACAAAAATAATTCCATCTCTAAAAACAAAAATAACAGGAAACAACAATCACTACTCCTTAATATCTCTTAATATCAATGGACTCAATTCCCCAATACAAAGGCATTGAATAACAGACTAGATTGGAAAAAAAAGCAGCAGTTTGCTGCTTGCAGGAAATTCACATCAGTGACAGAAATTGTCTCAGAGTAAAAGGCTGGAAAAAATATCCAAGCAAATGGTTCAAAGAAACAAGATGGAGTAGCCATTTTAATATTGAATAAAATTGACCTTCAAACAAAATTTATTAAAAAGGATAAGGAAGTGCTCTTCATACTCATCAAAGGAAAAAATCCACCAAAATGAACTCTCAATTCTCAATATATATATATATATATATATATATATATATATATATATATATATATGTTTTAAATGAAAGGGCATCTACATTCATAAAAGAAACCTTATTGAAGCTCAACGTATACACTGTACCACACAAAATAATAGTGGGAGACTTCAATCCCGCTTTCATCAATGGACAGATCATAGAAACATACTGAGCAGAGACACAGTGAAACTAACAGAAGTTATGAACCAAATGCATTGGACAGATATCAATAGGACATTTTATCTTAGTATCACAAGGTACCTTCTCCAAAACTGACCATATAAGTGGTCACAAAATAGGCTTCAACAAATACAGGAAGATTGAAATAATTCTATACATCTTATTAGATCAAATGGAATATAGCTGGTTTTCAATAACAAAAACAACAGAAAAGCCACTTACACATGTAAGCTGACTAATGTTATACTTAATGATAACTTGGTCAAGGAAGAATTAAAGAAAGAAATTCAAGACTTTTTAGAATTTAATGAAAATGAAGGCACAATATACCTAAACTTATGGGATACAATGAAAGCTGTGCTAAGAGGAAAACTCATAGCTCTGAGTGTCTCCAAAATGAAATTAGAGAAATCATACATTAGCATCTTGAAACCACACCTAAAAGTTCTAGAACAAAAAGAAGCAAACATATTCAGGAGGAGTAAAAGGCAGGAAATAATCAAACTCAGGACTGAAATCAATCAAGTAGAAACAAAAATATTATACAAAGAATGAAGAAAACCAGGATATGCTCTTTGAGAAAATCAGTAACATTGATAATCCCTTAGCCAGACTAAACAGAGGGCAGAGGTACAGTATCCAAATAAATAAAATCAGAATTGAAAAGGGAGACATAACAACAGAAACTGAGGAAATTCAAAAAAAATCACCAAATCCTACTACAAAAGCCTATACTCAGCAAAACTGGAAAATTTGGATGAAATGCACAATTTCTTAGACAGGTATCAGGTACCACAGTGAAATCAGGATCAGATATACCATCTAAACTGTCACATAGAAGCAGTCATTAAAGTCCCCCCCCAAAAAAACAAAAAACAAACAAATAAACAAAAAACAAAAACAAAACAAACAAACAAACAAAAAAACCAGAGGGATTTACAGAATTCTTTCACACCTTCGAAGAAGACCTAATAACAACACTCTTCAAACTATTCCACAAAATAGAAACTGAAGGAACATTACCCAATTCGTTCTATGAAGTCACAATTACACTTATACCTAAACTACAACAAGACACAACAAAGAGAACTTCAGACCAATCCTACCTATGAACATTGATACAAAAATACTCAGGAAAATTCTTGCAAGCCAAATCCAAAAACAAATAAAAATGATCATCCATTATGATCAAGTACACTTCATCCAGGGATGCAGGGATGGTTCAATATACAGAAATCCATCAACTTAATACACTATATAAACAAACTCAAAATAAACTCACATAATCATCTTAGTAGATGCTGAGAAAACATTTGAAAAAATTCATACCCCTTCATGATTAACATCTTTGATTAATCAGGTATTCAAGGCCCATACCTAAACATAGTAAAAAGCAATATACAGCAAACCAGTAGCCAACATCAAACTTAACGAAGAAAAACTTGAAGCAATCCCACAAAAATCAGGGACTGCTTTTTTAAGGCTTCTCACTCTCTCCCTACCTATTCAATATAGTATTTGAAGCCCTAACTACAGCAATTAGACAACATAAAGAGATCAAAGCAATACAAATTGGAAAGGAAGAAATCAAAATATCACTACTTGCAAATGATATGATAGTATATTTAAGTGACCCCAAAAATTCCCCAAAGAATTCCAAAACATGATAAATAACTTCAGCAAAGTGACTGGATATAAACTCACTAAGAAAAAAATCAGTAGCCTTCCTCTATTCAAAGGATAAACAAGCTGAGAAGGAAATTAGAGAAGTGACACCCTTTATAATATTCACAAGTTGTATAAAATACCTTGGGGTGACCCTAATCAAACAAGTGAAAAATTTGTATGACAATAACATCAAGTTTCTGAAGAAATAACTCAAAGAAGATATCTGAAAATGAAAAGATCTCCCATGCTCCTGGATTGGCAGGATTAGTATTGTAAAAATGAACATCTTGCCAGAACCAATCTACAGATTCAGTGCAATCTCCATCAAAATTCCAACTGAATTCTTCTTAGAGTTGAAAAGAGCAATTTACAAATTCATTTGGAAAAATAAAGAACACAGGATAAAGAAAACTATTCTCAACAACAATAATAATTTAAAAAATGCTTGGGGAATCACCATGCCAAACCTCAAGCTGAATCACAAAGCAATTATGAGAAAAATTGTATGGTAGTGGTAAAGAGACAGGACAGTAAATCAAAGGAATCAAATTGAAGACACAGAAATGAACCTACACACCTATGACCCTTGATCTTTGACAAAGGAGCTAAAACCATTCCAGGGGAAAAAGACAGCACTTTCAACAGATGGCATTGGTTCAACAGGCAGGCAACATGTAGAAGAATGCCAATTGATCCATTTTATATCACCCTGTACAAAGAAAGCTCAAGTCCAAGTGGATGAAGGATGTCCACATAAAACCCAATACACTGAAACTAATAGAAGATAAAGTAGGAAAGAGCCTCAAACTCATAGGTACAGGGTAAATTTTCCTTAACAGAAAACCAATAGCATATGCTGTAAGAACAAGAATTGACAAACTGGACCTCATAAAACTGAAAGTTTCTGTAAGATAAAGGACGCTGTCACTAGGACAAAATGACAATCAACAGATTGTGAAAATATCTTTACCAATTCTACATATGATAAAGGGCTAATATTGACAAAGAACTCAGGAAGTTAGATTCCAGAGAATCAAATAACCCTATTAAAAATGGGGGACAGAGGAATTCTCAACAAGGAATTCTCAACTGAAGAATATTGAAGGGCCATGAAGCACCTAAAAGAAATGTTCAACATCCTTAGTCATCAGGGAAATGAAAGTCAAAACAACCCTGAGATTCTACCTCATACCATTCAGATTGGCTAAGATAAAAAAAAAAAACAAACCTCAGGTGACAACAGATGCTGGTGAGGATGTGGAGAAAAAGGAAATCAGTTTGGAGGTTCCTCAGAAAGTGAGACATAGTGCTAACTGAGGAACTAGTTTTACCACTCCTGGGTACATACCCAAAAGATGCTCCAACATATAATAAGGACACATGTTCCACTGTGTTAATAGCAGCCTTATTTATAATAGTCAGATGCTGAAAAGAACCTAGATGTCCTTCAACAGAGGAAGAGATACAGAAAATGTGGTATATTTACACAATGGAATACTATTCAGCTATTAAAAACAATGCCTTCATCAAATTCTTAGACATGTAGCTGGAACTAGAAAATATCATCCTGAGTGAGGCATCCCAATCACAAAAGAACACACATGGTATGCACTCACTGATAATTGGATAATAACCCAAAAGCTTGGAATAACTAAGATACAATCCACAGACCACATGAAGCACAAGCAGTTGGAAGAGTGGACACTTCAGTCCTTCTTTGAAGCAAAAACAAATATTCCCAGGAGTAAATACAGAGGCAAAGTGGGGAAAGGTTACACAAAGATGGCCCCATGCAGGGATCCATCTCATATACTGTCCCCAAACACAGTCAATGTTGTGGATACCAAGAAGTGTGCTGCTGACAGGAACATGATATAGCTGTCTCCCAATTGTCTCTGCCAGATCCTGCAAAATACAGAGTCAGATGCTATCTACCAACCATTGGACTGAAAGCAGGTTCCCCAATGGAGGAGTCAGAAAAAGGACTGAAGGAGCTGAAGCTGTTTTCAACCCCATAGGAAAAACAACAATATCATCCAGCCAGACTGCCCCGTCCCAGAGCACCCAGAGATTAAACCACCAACCAAAGTGTTCACTTGAATGGACCAATATGTAGCAGAGGATGGCTTTATTGGGCATCAATAAGAGGAGAGGCCCTTGGTCCTATGTAGGCTCAATGTCCCTGTGTAGGGGAATGCAAGGGCAGCGAGATGGGAGGGAAATGTTGGGTGGGTGGGGAGCACTATCACTGAGACAGGAGGAGGGGAGAGTGTTAGGGAGATTCTAGAGGGGAAATCAGGAAAGGGGATAAGATTTAAAATGTAAGTAAAGAAAACATCCAAATAAAAAAGAAGAATTCACGCATCAGGGAGGAATTACTTCTGTAGAGCCTTGACTACAGTGTCTTTCTCTGCAGCAGCTCTGCAGGGCTCCAATTAAATTCAAGGTTTCTAAAAACCCTACACACAGAGCCTGACATTCCCTGTGTATAGATTCAAACTTTGGGGCCCCTGTTACTCCTATTTGTGATTCAGAGTCTGCCCTGTACCAGCAGGCTACTCCTAGGCACTTCCTGACTAACATTTCTTTCTTAAGAATGCACCTAAGTAAGAGCACAGGGATGTTATCAGCCCAAATATTTTGTTTTCATCAGTACCATAGGTGGTAGCAGAGTCCTAAAGAGATAGCCCTCTCATCAAGGTGTCTGACTATGAATAAAAAAGGACAGATGTAGTACAGTGGATTATAAGCCTGTCTGACTCTAGAGGACTTAGCTGACTCAATGTGATCAATCTCAGCCCAGATAAGAGTGATGGTATTAAGTTATCAATCATTTTGTTCAGCTTTTTCCAGAAATATTTGGGAATTATTATTGATCAAGGTATACGAGAGTGCCCTTGCACAAAGCTTTTCAAGGTACAATGCATAATGTGTATATTAGTGAGTGTAAGAAATTCCAAAACTTTCCTCATCAATGAACTTTCATATTCAGCAAAATGGTCAGAAAAATAAAATTCTTCCTAGTCACTAAAACTGCTGCAGGTCCAGACAAGACTGAATGAAGTTATGGTACACCCTTGCAACTCCATCAAAATGGATAGAATCATTAGTAATTGGAGAAATTCAAATACAGCTTACCTGTAAACTCCAGTTGTTCTCAGGAAAGACAGACACACCAAACAACTTCTCATCCAAAGATGTGAACCATGGATATCTGCACTGTGTCTTCAGGCCCCACAGAATGTGACCCTGAGAAGACAGATCAAAGCACATACCTCAGTTACAGAGGGCCAAATGAAAATTGGTGTGTATCTGGGTCTGAACCTGAGGGTCATGTCTGACCTTCCTCAAACCCATATCACATACTTGCAAAGTCACTGAGGGTTTTTTTTTCTAGGGTTTCCTTGGGTATAGTGTCATAATATTATCAAGAACTTGGCCTAATCCTATCTTCCTTCCTTGCCTTCAGGATAGCCTTTGTACATGTCTGGAATAATAGAACTAATCCGAAGATATACAGCACATCAAGCCACTCTAAAATAGCTACCTAAACATTCAGAAAGACCACAGGCACTCTTATGAAGCCATAATTTTCAATACATGCTGAGAAACTTTAAACAAGTGTGTTTGAATTTTTCACCCATTATCATTCCAGTTTCCTAGCAGTAGGTGGCATACTTTCTGAGGCTGTATGAACTAACCTCTATTCGTTTTTTATATATCTGTCTCTTTCTTTCTTTCTTTCTATATACCTATCTACCAATATGCATGCCATTAAACACTTTATTAAAATGGCTACCAAACTGGAGACCATGCAATCCTTCAGGAAACATCACCAAAACTTCAGAGTATAACACATTATGTTGCCATTCTTCTTATAAAGTTCACTAAGACCTAAAAGAGACCCTCCAGCATTCTATGAGTGTGATGGAAAATAGAAAACATTTCCATCCTCTCACCCAAATCTTGCCTCCAAGTTTTAAGAATGAGAAAGGAGTAATGAATTCCAAATAGCTGGACTCAGCAGCTTTCATTGACTTCCTCTGTGAACTCAGGCAACCCTCAGGCACTCTTCATAATAAAAAGGGTCAGAACAAGACAGAAATAGGTTCAAGGCCCAAAAATATGAAAATATAGATATATCACTATTCTGAGGTCCACATTATTATGTAGTCTCACTATGGCAACCATCTACATTTTTAAGGTTTTTTCAAGACATGTACTGTCACAATGTAATGGGTCAGAAAGTCATTGACCCTAGCAATTCCATATCTAGCACTCTCACATCTTTGCTTTGCCAGCTTCCTAGTGGAAGCCATTTTGGTGCGTCAAAGATTCCCATAGAACTACCATGACTATGTTATGTTGCTAAACAATTCTTTCTATACTGATTTACACACCTGTATCATACAAAGTTATACAGAACTCAATATTTTACCTGTTTACTCTGAAATCCAAGACTAAATTCTAGGTGCACATCTATAGGTGTAAGTCAGGGAAGCAAACATGGGAATTAGATGCCTTCCATGTCTAACAGTTGTCACCCTTGCTCTTTCTAAGTTGGTACTCTGAACTACTTTTAGTTTGTCAACAACACAAAGGGCACATTTACTTACAGAAATGTCTTGGAAATTAAAATAAAACACTCCAAACACTGGACCAAAGATCCTATGCCCCACAGCATAGTCCATCCAGCCTTCACCAACTTCACAAATGGTCTCTTGTTCTCTTTTCAACTGTGGCTTCCAAATCACGTTCTGACCTTCAGGGACCCACAGTACTTCTACTCATTACCAAAGCAGATGTAGCTCACCACTGTGGATTACACTGATAACAGTCACAATATAGCAAATTCTAGGACAGAGTCTTATTTCTATGTATTTCTTTGACTTCTACTCCATGGTTAGTACTAAACTCAGGCCTGATAACATATTCATACAGAAAATACATACTTTGAGAAGGAAGTAACTGTGCATCTGCTGCTGGTGTCTGTGACTCTGTTCTCTCATTTCATCCCACTCTTGCCTGCATAGCAACAATACCACAGGGAGATTCCTATGTAATCAAATTATGCTCACTTACTACAAACATATTTGTTTACCAAAAAAATGTAAAAATTTAAAAACTTAGGTCTTTCTCTAAGACAACTTTGCCAAACCGGGTGGTCAGCAAAGGCAGTGCAATGATTTAGAAATAGCTGCCTGACTTGTAAAGTACTTGAATCAGTAAATGTGCTGCATTTCAGTCATTATTAGAATGGTGATAATGAATATTCACTTATTTTGTTAAGCTCTTACAAATGAATGTTTGACAGGAAGTTACCATTTTGGCTAACTAGCCAATGGATGCTTGCAATCAGGTGGTCATTACACTCTTAAAACTGGAGATATATGATAAGTATGTTGAAATTTAAGACCTTACGCATCCAGGAGTAAAGGTGTCTTGCTTTCCAAAGGTAGTAACTGTCAGAAACTTTAAATGTGGGACATGTTAAGATTTGACAAGGTTTGTGGAATTTTAGGTCATAGCACTTCTACCAAAACCTTAAGAGTCATGAACAATTTGGGGAATTCAAATAATGCTTACCTGTAATCTTTACTTTTTTCTGTGGGTCCAGCACCTTGAACCACATTGCATGAGGCACTACTAGGTGCATTCCTCAATTCATAAATGATTTGTTCTTCCTCTTATTGGACTGAAGGTATGACTCATGGGAGTAAACCTTGAGATGAAAACATAAAGCACATACATTCTCTACAGAAAATGGATACATCATGGTGGTGTTGCAATACTCCAATCTGACTGGGAACACCAAGTAACACCTATTCTTTTCCTTCACATGATCTACCTAAACCCTCCGATCATGCAGCAATGCCAGTGTTTTCCCCAAGGGTTTCTGTAAGTACATTAGTGTCAATGTCTTACTCTCTAGTTTTCTCCCTGTCTGGCCTAAAGCAATGTCTTTGTACCTTTTTTTTTTTGACTGTAGTCACTGATTTCATAAGGTTTCTAATATATCAAATACTTCCAACCACAGCAAATGAGTATTAAATTACCATCAATGGTCATCTTCTGACAATGTCTCTCCTTTTCAATATTGGTTCACTGATGGCATTTCCAAAGACAAGCTTACTGGGTTTCACTGACCTGTGCTATCCAAGAAGCTAAGTATATCCCCTAATTAAAATATGCCTCCAAAACATCACATTTAATCGGAAGTATTCCTCCATGTTGTCATTATCACCAATGTGTGAACAATTCTCTGCCTTGTTTTATGGGGAATGGTCAACCTGATGCACTGGTTGCATTTCTATCTCCTTATCCATATTGTTCATACCATCTAGGGTTATGGTGCTAGAAATGTCTCTGACTCTTTGTTTTTCTGCTATTGCTTTGTCCCTCTGTTTCTTTGTATCTGTCTGTTGGCCTGTCTCCTTTCTATCACAATTAATCTTTCTTAGAAGACTGTATTCCATTACCTTCATAAAAGTTTTCTTATCTCTGGTGTCTCCACACACCTATAGACTTCTGAGTCTTCAGTTTCTCAACATATTTTGACACATACAATGCCCCTGTTGGACCGCTAAATCAAACATTAAAGAAAGCATCCCCTTTTGGAGTCTTAAAATTCATGTGATGATGTCTCTGGGCTATCTTCAACAACACCTTGCTTGACAATAAGCACTTCCTTCACTGACTAAATCCCTGAGGACTGCATGTTTCAACCCATTCTGCCTCTATTCCTCAGAATAATTCACATTAAGACTCAGTTCTTCCAAAGAATATAAACCTGTGGAAAGAGAAGTAAGGAAGGTATTGTAACAAACTGAAAATAAGGGAAAGACACATTTTCCTACTATAGTCTGCCCTCAACGTCTTCAGTGCAATTAAAGTGCTCTGGTACCGAGGCCCTTCACATACAGAGTTGCTATAGGAATTTCAATGTTCTGCCTACGCAACTTTTAGGGCTGACAATGCCATGAAGAATGCACAACTTAATACAAGACCTACAATGACAGAATCAGAACTGTATCTGTTTGAGAGATCTATCCTAAGGGGATCTCTTCCCAGAGAGCAGCTGTGTGCATTCATTAGGTAGGCAATGATAAGTTTTTCAGTGACTATCTGTGATTTCCACAGTGTCTGTGCATATGAGACACAAAGTATCATTGGAAAGGTTAAAAAAGAAAAATCCACAATAACTATTAATTTGCAACCATATCATCAGTGTATAACATCCATACTTCTTCATCCATATACTTTCATATTGCTTCATGACAATAATTTGGACTGATGTAATCTAGTATCTCAAAGGACTTCAACTTTGCATTCCGCTGATTGGGATGGGCATTGAATAAACTGTGCTACATTCAATGGTACAGTTTTACTATTAAAAAAAACAGAATTAAAAATATAACTAGTGTATATCCCAGCTATTTATCTCCTAAGCATATACATAGAGAAGCCACACACTATCATAAAAAAGGTATATGACCAAGGAAATGAAGCAAACCTAGTGGATGAAGGAAGCAACAATGGACATTTGGTAAATTTGTTAAGATTTATACTGTGGGATAGGCATTCAGGTCTTAAGAAAAATTAAATCAGAAAATTTGCAGAAAGATATATGTAAAATATACAATATTAAGTGAACTCACAGATCTCAGGAGAAAAGGTCCTTAAAAACTATAGAAGTATGTTATCAGAACATTCTTTACACTTAAGTTTTAACTTAAAAATGGAAGTGTTTGAGTGAATAAGAAATAAACGGTGAAAATAATATCATCATAGAACATATATTTCAATGAGGAACTTATATAAAATCTGAACATAAGATGATGAGTTACAACTGGGAAAAAACACATTCCAACACGTGTTTAAGGCATCCAAAACTACATAATATGAGACTTAATCTCAAAAAAATATAACACAAGTGGAGGAAGAAAGATACAAAAATGGAAAAAGAAAAAGAGCAATAAAGTGAAAGAGTGAAGTCCCTACTTCATTTTTTAAAATTTTATTTTATTTGCAAGTGTGTGTGTGTGTGTGTGTGTGTGTGTGTGTGTGTGTGTGTGTGAGTGTGTGTGTGTGTGTAGGTAAAACTTAGGTTGTAGTCTTTGTAAAAAGTAGTTTAATCTCCTGAGCCATTGCACTTGTGCTCCGTTGTCTTTTCAAGAAAGAAAATTACAACTATACACCCATACAAATATAAGAAGAAAATAAAGACAAGAAATCATTATGAATATTTAATATCCATTTGATAAACTTGTTTATTGAACACATAAAGAAGTATATGAATATAACATTTGATATGAATAAAGACATCAATGCTTCAGACATAAATGGCTCTCAGCAAAAGATGAATGAACTTTTCAACCTGGGACTTTTGTCAGTTAATTTTAACATACATTATCATAATAACTGAACATAAATCAATTAGATCAATAAAATTATGATTGATAACAGGTTTATTAATAATTGGAAACATTATTCTTGTGATGAATACTCAATACTACATATATTTCAAGCTTCAAATTACATACGATATGTGATTTTCTAAAAGCAAAACCAGTGATAAAAATATGCTAATTTTCATCATATATCTCCATCTTAATTAGTTTTTCAATATTATTTGGAATTCAAATTGGTTTAAATTTTGTTTGCACATATTTCATCAAATCTCATAGGTGAAAAAAGAGAAAAATCATTTTTAATACATCTTTTATGTTTCAGCTCTTATTTTATACGATAATCAATTCTTTAGTTAACATAGATATAATTAAATATATTTTTATGTCTGTGGCCACTTATAACACATTTATGAATCATATATGTATGTACTTTTTCACTTAGTCTTATCATGCTTACTTTTCCAATTGATTTAAATGAGTCTTTCACAAAATATGCTAAGTATATTTTGAATAAATAATTGATGAGAAACTAAGACTTAATTACAAGTTAATTTTAAGTTAATAATCCTAGAGTCTTTGTTTTTCTCTAGCTTTAAGCTTTAGAACCAGACAACATAAAAAAGAGGAAACTTGGAAAATAAAATATAATTATAATAAATATGGCACATTGGTTGCATATTAATTATAATGCTGCTAATGTAATAATACTAGTAATATTAATTCAGTAGTAATTTTGTTATAATTAAAGTCACTTTTCATGGGATACAGATAAAAATAATGTTTCTAAGAAACAAGATTTACATATAAATGTGATGAATAGAAAAATATAAAGGAAGATAATGTCCACTAAATTAGGAATTTAAAAGAGAAAATGTGGTAGGCCAACAAATAACTGGACCAACTTGAGCTATATCACTTATACAAGAAATAAATTCCTAACATTATTTATGATACTATGTTATGCTTATAGAGAGGAGCATAGCAAAATTTTACTCTCAGTCTCTCCCAGCAGCTGACAGAATCAAATGCAGAGACCTACAACCAAAGATTTAGGTGGAACTCCCAAAATCTTGTGGAAGATTTGGGAAAAAAACTGAGGAAGCCAGAGGGGATGAAGACTCCAGAAAATTGAACAACGGAGTTAATTAATCTGGAATATTCAGTGCTCTAAGAGACTGAAGGACCAACCAAAGAGTATACAATGGCTGAACTTAGCCCCCCCCACACACACACACACAAAGACACAGACACATGAAGCAGACATGCAGATTGGTCTTCATGTGGGTCACCCAACAACTAGATTGGGTGGGATTGCCCTGATTCTATTTCAACTTCATGTCCAGGGGGAGGGAGGAGTGAGAAGCAAAACCAGGTGGGGGACCTCCCCTTCTATGAGGACAAGGGGCAGGGTAATGTGCAAAGAGATTTGTAGCAGTGGGTTGTGGGGAGAAATACAAATTTGGGGTGAAAAGAAAAAAAAAAGAAAGAAAGAAAGACCGACAGGCAGAGAGGAAGGAAGGAAGGAAGGGAGAGAGGGAGGGAGGGAGGGAGGCAGGAAGAATCAAAACAAATCCCTACAAAACTAATTCCCTGTCAGAGGAGCCCATTTCACTAAAATCATAAAGGAGATAAAAAACTAGTTAATGGATTTTTATAGTTAAATAATAATTCATTTATGTTTACTAAAATCCTATACTGTTTCATCATGTAAAACTTTACTTCTACTATCTGCTAAGCCAACTACTCAAACACAGAAATTATTACATTTTACCTTTAGTATTTCACAAAAACCACATAAACATGGACTAAATTCTAAACATTCATGGTCATCCTATACTACTGAAATTCATCGCTCAAAGGATAAAAAGACAATCACATGAAGGAACAAGATATGAAAATCGTATCATGGCATTTTGCAATAACAAACTACCTATGAAAATCTAAAATTGGAGGAAAATGTTATGATGAACAATTATTCATATGTTCTCAGACTTTCAATCAATATTAACAAAGTTCTAAAAATAGCAAATAACTTTAAAATGATGTAGAAAATTTAAACATAATCTTATGTTTCAATAGTGAATTGAAAAGAGGAGTATTAGGATAAAAGAGAAATGATTGGTAGTCCATGCTTGCAAGCCCAGTATTTGGAAGCAAAGGCAGGCACATTTCTATGAGTTTGATGTCAACTTGGTCTGTAGAGAGACTCACATACTAGCTAAGTCTACACAGTGTGCCCTAGCTAACCTTACAGAAAAAAAATATTAAATATTACTAAACAGGGGTTGGGGATTTAGCTCAGTGGTAGAGCGCTTGCCTAGGAAGCGCAAGGCCCTGGGTTCGGTCCCCAGCTCCAAAAAAAAAAAAAAAAAAAAAAAATTATAACAAAAAAACTTAGAAGCAAGCATGCTGGCACACATTTGCAATCCCAGCACTTGAGATAGAAGACAACGATCTTTTTTTTTTTTTTTTTTTTTTAATTTATTTACTAACTTGAGTATTTCTTATATACATTTCGAGTGTTATTCCCTTTCCCGGTATCCGGGCAAACATCACCCTCCCCCCTCCCCTTCCTTATGGGTGTTCCCCTCCCGACCCTCCCCCCATTGCCGCCCTCCCCCCACCAGTCTAGTTCACTGGGGGTTCAGTCTTAGCAGGACCCAGGGCTTCTCCTTCCACTGGTGCCCTTACTAGGATATTCATTGCTACCTATGAGGTCAGAGTCCAGGGTCAGTCCATGTATAGTCTTTAGGTAGTGGCTTAGTCCCTGGAAGCTCTGGTTGCTTAGCATTGTTGTACATATGAGGTCTCGAGCCCCTTCAAGATCTTCCAGTAGAAGACAACGATCTTAATGTTGGCTACATAGTTACAATGCCAATGGGTATTACATAAGGGAAAGGTAGAGTGGGTATGAGAGAATAAGGATGAATTATATCACCTAAAATATGATAATACAAGATGCCGTTCAATAAATAATAAGTTATTTTAAAGTACATTTACAAACTGGGAAATATCAGAAACATTACATTTTTACTAAGATCTAAGTTCTAAAACTAGGCATTCAGATTTCTCACAATTGTTTTAAAAGTGTCAATGGAAACAACAAGAATACCCCTTTACTTTCGTTGTTTCACAAAATTCCCCGAAACATTTTGCTGACAACCTCAATGAATCTGAAGAAAAACCCAAAGTGTCTTCTGTGATAACTCTCAAAATTCTCTACTAAGGCTTAAAAGGGTTGGAAAAGATGGGAGTTGCAAACAAAAAAGAATTAGACACCAAATCACTGAACAACTATAGAGATAAGACTCCAGAGAAAAAAACACTATGATTTACATGTTCTTTGAAATCTTATCAAATATAAATACTACTAAATAACTATAATTACACTATTTTTTCATAATTGCATTTCTATCAAAATATAAGTCTGTCTTTTATAAATGTATTATAGTATAATTCACAAAGTTTTTTTCTCATCCCTCTGTTCATCAATTAATTTAGTAAACAATAACCAAAATCTTTCTTTTGGAAATTATAGTGTTTGATAATAGAAAGAAGATAATCCCTGTCAAGTAGGAGCTCATTATATTTCTATTGAGTAAGAGAGACAAAATGCTATAAATACAAATGTTTAAAAACTTGAAGAGGGCTGGAGAGAGAGATGGCTCAGCGGTTAAGAGCACCGACTGCTCTTCCAGAGGTCCTGAGTTCAATTCTCAGCAACCACATGGTTGCTCACAACCATCTGTAAAGAGATATGATGCCCTCTTCTGGTGTATCTGAAAACAGCTACAGTGTACTTATATAAAATAAATGAATAAATCTTAAAAAAAAAAAACTTGAAGAAGTAAAATACAAAAATGTTTAAATACCTATAATTATTTATGTTAAGGCACCTTGATCTTACCTATATTTTACATCTCACTGTTGTTCAACAAATCTCACCAAATTATACCAACCTAGCAAAATATCCCCCAACCAGAATTTTGACACTAGGTATATGAAGGACATTTATGGCCTCACTCACAATAATATCAAGGAGGAAACTTTTTTTTTAACTGTCCTGGGAATATTTTATTTCTTAAACTGGTAGCAAGATAACAAGCAAGCTATTTTATACAGTTTTGGTTTTAATTTCACATATTTTTAAAACACACAAGGTCCTGTTATATCTCCAACACTATAATCTCTAAAAAGCAAACATGTAAGAACTGACATAAGATATTTGGGCTCGGGGTTGGGGATTTAGCTCAGTGGTAGAGCGCTTGCCTAGCAAGCGCAAGGCACTGGGTTCGGTCCCCAGCTCCAAAAAAAAAAAAAAAAAAAAAAAAAAAAAAAAAAAATGAGAGAGAGAGAGAAAAAGAAAAAAAAAGATATTTGGGCTCAGAAATGATTGGGGTGTAGATGCGAACTCCGACACTAGCCCTTCTCCCAGGGATGCTAAAGGAGGAAACTTACAAATGAATGAGAAATGTTTTTTTTTTAATCTAGTACTATTCAAAAGTGAACTAAAGGAATCAAGTTTTACAAAGTTAGTATCAGAAAAATGTTAATTTTACTTAGAATAGTTCATGACATACTAATAGATTCAATGCAAGAAAATACATATAACAGTACCAAATTGGCTATATACTGCTTGTATGGCATCTTGTTATTTCTTGCCTCTTAAAATTTTTCAAATTCCTTCTCTTTTGAACAAACAACTCCTTTTCCTTTTTCATATAATTCCTAATTTAGTGGGCTTTATCTTATTTTATATTTTACTGTTCATCACATTTATATGTAAGTTTTGTTTCTTAGTAACATATTTTTACCTGAATCCCTTGAACAATGACTAACACACTTTGTTTATATCAAAGACTCATGTTTGAATGATTGGGCCATAGGGAGTCGCCAATGAGGTGTAGTCTTGTTTAAGTGGGTGTGGCATTGTTTGAAAGTGTGTCACTATGGGAACAGGCTGTAAGTTTCCTATGATCAATCTATACCCAGTGTAGTACACAATCTCCTTCTGCTGCCTTCAGATCAAATGGAGAATTCTTGACTCCTCCAGCATGATGTTTAGATGCATACTGCTATGCTTCAAACCATGACGAAAATGGACTAAACCTCTAAAATTGTAAACCAGTTCCAATGAAATGTTTTCTTTTTATGAGTTTCCTTGTTCATGGTGTCTCTTCATGTCAATTAAATACAAACTAAGATAAATGTTATCTAATTCATAACACACGATTTTCTGTTTTTTGTTTTGTTTTGTTTTTTTCATTTTTTGTTTGTTTTTTGTTTGGTTTGCTTTTGTTTTGTTTTGTTTTTGTTTTCCTTTTTTTGAGACAAGCTTTCTTCCAAACAGCCCCAGCTACTCCGGAACTCGTTATGTTGAATAGGCTGGCATCAAACTCACAGAGATCTGCCTGCCTCTGGAGTGCTTGCATTAAATGCATATGCCTTTCTTTCAGTCTCTGTTGGACACTCTGTCTCCATATTTCTTCCTGTGAGTGTTTTTGTCCCCTCTTCTAAGAAGGACTGAAGCATCCACAATTTGGTCTTCCAAAGCCAGCCACCAAAGCCAGACAATATTGTGAATGAAAAGAAGTATATGCTGACAGGATGCTGATATAGCTGTCTCCTGAGAGGCTCTACCAGAGTCTGACAAATACAGGGTGGATGCTGGCAGCCAACGATTTAATTGAGAACAGGGTTCCCAATGGAGGAGATAGAGAAAGGACTGAAAGAGCTGAAGGAGTTTGCAACCCCATAGGAAGAACAATATCAACCAACCAGACCCACCCACCCAACCCCAGAGCTTCCAGGGACTAAACCCACCATGCCAAGAATACACAAGGATAGATCTACGGTTCCAGCTGCATATGTAGCAAAGGATGACCTTGCTGGGCATCAGTGCCAGGAGAGGACCTTGGTCCTGTGAAGGCTCAATGCCCCAGTGTAGAGGAATATCAGAGCAGGGAGGTGGGAGGAAGTGGGTGGGTAGATGGGTAGGGGGTAAGCATCATTAAAGAAGCAGGGGGAAGATAGATGGGACAACATATTTCTGGAGGGGAAACCAGGAGACTGAATAACATTTGAAGTATAAATAAAAACATATCCAATAAAAGAAAAACATGTACACAATTTTTTTTAAAAAGGCCCAAACATAAAAAAAAAAAAATCATGTGCCAAAAGAACCTGCTAAGTATATTCTCATCTGTCATAAATCAGTAGATGTGTCTTTAGTACTACTTGAATTCCAATACTAAATACATGAACTGGCTCACAAAATCAAAAAAGTACTTTTAGGAAATGTCTATCATGGAATGTGAGATACCTAGACAAATAAGTTTAAAAACCTAGGTCAGGTTTGGAGATAAGGGCATTCCTCTTATAGAGGACATGACATCCATTCCTATCCCTCTTGCTTGTCTACTCATGGCTGGCTACCTGTACTATCTGACTCCAGATTCAAGGGTCTGGTACTCGCTTCTGGTCTCCACAGGCATCTTTACTTGCACACCCTTACCCACACATCGACGTAAATACATAATAATTAAATTCAAATAAATTTTAAAAATGCTTAGGTCAAAGATAGCAATAAACACAAACCATTAAGTGATGAATGATTTATCTGACATTAGCCATAGAACTACAGTGTTTTCTCTAAAGATTTAAAAAGCAGCATTCTTGATTACTTTCTGTCCTGCCTTGTCTTACCAAAGACACATTTCCAGCTTCTCTAAAATAATTAATTCTAGAAAGAAAATACTTAAAATAGAAGAGTATAAATAGGGATAGAATGACTCCTTTGGTAGGGACCAAACAGCAAATATAAAAAAGGATAATAAACAGAATATGTGATTTATTTTTCCAGAGTTAAATGACTTTTAAACCAGTAATTAGGAGCTCAATATCTTTGGTCTTCTAAAAGTAAAGTAAATGAATGAAAGATGAAATGAATAAAAAAGAAAATTCAGAGACACAAATCATATATGACATGGTATAAATTTTGATAAATTGAAAAATAGGTACTCATTTATAAGCCACTATGTAGAAAAAAAATTATAGTGCATCTCTGGAAATGTAGTATACAATTCTCCTTACTCATTTGACAAGAATATCTTCCAAACACATATTTTCTCCTAATTCTACTTATGGTATTGTCATTTACTGTCTTTCAGCAAAATTTATCTTGTCCTACAAGAATTTCTATCAAATTTTTCCTTATGTACATTCTATCTTGCTCTACTTCCTTGATTTCTAGCATCATATGTTCTTGACTCCTTTATTAACTTATCATTAAATTTGGTAATTTTCCTTTTGCTTGGTCTCTCCTTCACTCTATTACTCAATAAACATTCTTAAACTTTCCAAAAAAAAAACATTTTTAAAGAGTGCAAAAATCACACCTCAAAAATATTATTCAATGGATGCAAGAAGTAAAAGAAAGAATACAAATGGGAACCAAAATGATATTAGATTAGTTTTTGCAAAAGTAAAAGATTACAATGGAATTTTGTGATGTCAAATATACTGGGTGATATATTTATGTAACCAACATGGAATGCTGAAGGGAATGTCAAATAATACACTTGCAATAGTCTAATATGTTCATACTCACTCAGAGATGAGCATCATAATATTTGGTGGATAAGAGTACGAATTATCTGGGAGAAGTAATCAGAGGGAAAACATGATCAAGGTTGTTTTATTTTTGTTTCTTTGTTTTGTTGGTTCTTTTGTTTTTTTGAGACAGAGTTTCTCTATGTAATCTCAGATGGTCTATGTAATCATTCTGCAGATTAGATTGGCCTTGAACTAAAAAAATCTGACCACCCTTTGTCTACTGAGTGCTCAGATTAAAGACATATGCTGCCAGCACCCAGTTCCTAATGGTTCTATATGGAAAATATAAGTCTCTTTTATAAGAACCTCATAAGGTCTGTGCACATTTCTGGGCTAAGGTGACATAGATGACATCCTCAAAAGGATACTCTGATTTAAACTTGACAGCTTCCTCCCTTCTCTGCACAACACTTTTACCTAAATCAGTGATGTATACTATATTTGTAAACTATGTCTTTCATTGTCATATAAAACCCAATTACTATCTCATTACATTTTGAATTTAATTCTTAATATACCTCTCCATATATCAGATTTTCCTGTTTTCAGTGAGTAAATTTGAAGAATCAAGGAGTGAGCCTTCACATACTACAATGCAGACAAAAAAAAAAAGAAACAATAAAAAAAATAAAAGCAGGAATTGACGTATGGAAGATACATAAAGGAATGACTGATGAATCTCAACACCTTCATACTAATGAATCCATAGCGTTTTTGCAGCTTTCCACTTCTTAAATTAACTGTCTCTAGATCTCCTGTTTTACCCATGATCATAAGGAAATCATACACTGATTAATACCAACTATTATTTCTCCCTCTAAACTATCAGGAACTCTAATTTCTTATTTCAAATGGTTTTCAAGTGTTTCTTTGTTAAAGATTTATTTATTTCATGTTTATGTGCATACTGTCGCTCTCTGTGATGACTTGCATGTTTGGTTCAGGGAGTGGCATGATTAGAAGGTGTGGCCTTGGAGGAAGTGTGTCACTGTGGGGGTGGGCTCAGAGACCCTCTTCCTAGCTGCCTGAAGATGCAGTCTCTTCCTGGCTTCCTTCAGGTGAAGATGTAGAACTCAACTTCTTGTGCACCATGAATGCCTGGATGCTGCCATGCTTTCGCCTTGATGATAATGGACTGAACCTATGAACCTGTAAGCCAGCCCCAATTAAATGTTGTCCTTTATAAACTTGCATTGATCATAGTGTCTGTTCACAGCAATAAAACTCCAAGACAGAAGTTGGTACCAGGGAGTGGCGAATTGCTGCGCTAGCCTGATCATGCTTTTGTTTAGAAGAATGTGGATTTTAAGACTTTGGATTTGGACTTCCAGGAATGCTTTAAATGAGGCTTAATGGGCTATCTTTGTTGGAATGCAGAAGATTGTTACTTCAAGGTTAGTGTGATTTGAATAGAAATTAGTATAATTTGCATAGAATAATTTGAACTATTTGGACCTTGCCCGAGATGGTTCAGTGAAGGAGAATTTCAGTATGCGGCTGTTTTTGTGATATTTTGGGGAAAAATGTGGCTGCTTTCTGCCATTGTCCAAAGAGTGTGCCTGAGGTTAAGGGATTTAGATAAATTGCTTTGAAAAAGGAAGTCTCTGAGTTTAGGAAAGGTTCTTGCTTTAGCTAAATTTTCAGTGGCTCAGAATCCTCTGAAAAATTGAGACAATCAATGATTTCAAAGCTGAAGACTTTCAGATTGAAGGGTGCAATCCACATCATTGAAATGGTTGTTTAGTGCTTTCAGTGATGCTGTGAATATTACCAGTCTTTAGGGTTTGAGCCTGATGACCAGGGTAAAGTTGGGTTTTTTTTTTGTTGTTTTGGTTTTTTTTGTTTTTGTTTTTGTTTTTGTTTTTCTAAAGGAAAATGAACTTGGTCCAAAATTTACAGTGATCTATTTGTAATGATCATCAACGTCTAAAGTGTCACTGACATTGAGAAACTGCATTTCCTTTAGTATTTACTGAAGGTACATATAAAGCTGAGATTATACACTCAACAAAAACCCCGAGTAGCTGGTGAAATCCAGAGTATATTATTTCTCTAAACTTGAAGTATGTTAGTGTTCATTTCTAAACATTTTATGCTATACAGTAATAGTTGTTTTGCATTTGTCTGTTTCTTAAAGATTTTTAGTTTTTTCGTGGGCATATAGGACAGAGAGCTCAATTTGAGGTTAGTAACAGGATCACTTTCTGCCTAAAAAATTGACTGACCTAAAAACCCTAAGCCTTCATTAGCTCATTGGTGACATTCTTGTGTATCTGAGGCTGGCCTCAAACACTCTGAAGCTGAGTGTGAATTGGGCTTGTACAAACAAAGCCCCATTCACATTAGGTAACTTGCTATATAGTATGATCTTCTGTAGTCTGCTACCTCTGAGGTGATCAGTTTTAGGTGGTGTAGTACCTTTTGATTAATTAAAATATTTAATTTTTATCTTCCTTGGATACCTTTGGTTTGATCTTGTCTTATGTAGAAAAAACAGTAAGATGTTTGTCATGTGTCCAAAAAAAGGAAAAAAAAAAAAGCAAAAGGAAGTCTCAAAAAAGTCTGGTGTAAATTATGTTGTGTGGTTACTAAAATTCACTCTAAGAAGAGCATTTTAATGAAAAAAGGGAGATAGAGAAAGGAAAAGTACAAAATATATGGTTCCAGTTTTAAAGGGATACCTGTAAGTGAAATTGAGCTGAATCCTGTTCTCAAGAGTATTGAATTGAATTAAGAGAGTAATGGCCTTGGGGCAAGGTCCCACCCAGCTAAGTTAGCTCTAGGCAACTTGGTACAAATGTTTAAACTCAAGACATGCATATAGTTCTCTAAATTCAAGGTCAACCTACAGAGCAAGATTCAAAACAACTAAGCTTAAGCAGTGAGAGAGTTAAAAATATAATAAAACAAGGGGGGCATGTTCCAGCTCCTACAAGCCCAGAACTTAGCAGCTTTGTCTATATGTTTCTGGCTTTATATTTAAGAAGAGAAGGAGACAATTGATGATGGATAGCTGGAGCTAAGAGATGAAATCTTCAGGGAAATGTTTTCTGAGAGCACAAAGAAGCTGTGTTCCAGAGATAGCCAAGGTTGTACTCATGCTGCAGCTATACTTGGTAATGTGTTAAGAGTCACCCAGGTGGTACTGATTTTTAAGGCATGAAGGGGTCATGGACAACAGCTGAGCCTGGGCACTGTGAGAGGTCATGGAAGGACATTGGTGAAGGTGCACCATCAGTTGCATTTAATGGCCCAGGACTGAAGGGGTCATGCAAAAGAATTGAGGCTTGACATAATGAAAAGAGCCTGTAAGAGGATACTGTTGAAGCTTATTTGCAACAGAAGACTCCATTGTATTGGAGATGCCAGTACCAAGGGATGAACTCTAAGAACGGCTGAGGCAGTGGAGTAGATCAATCTGAATGCTACAGAGGGCAGAGCTGGATAAGTGAAACCAACACTTTGGAGGATCATGTGTGGATCCAAGACTTTAAAACAAGTTGCATGAAAATCCAAAGATGTTAAAGTTGACAGAGCCATGGGTTATCTGTTGAGGAAAGCTGCTAACAGGAAGTGGAACAAGCTCAGGAGAAAGAAGTTTGTTGTAATCAACAAAGATGAGAAAGGAGTTGAAGATCCAAAGGCTGTTTGACCTCAGACATGGACATGGCAGAGTTTGGAGTCTGCTCAGCTGGTTGCCTGTCTTAATTCAGGGATTACAGTTAAGTGATTGGATGGATTTCACAAGAGACCTTGAACTTTGGTCTTTTAACATTTTTGATACTGCTATACACTATGAGAACTTTGAAATTTGGAATAAATGTACCTTTTTATTATGATATATTTAGGTATGGATGGCCTCCATAGACTCATGTGTTTGAAGAAGCCTAGGGAGGCCAGGGAGTGGAATGTGATGTTTTGCATATGTTTAGCCCAGAGAGTGCAGTGTCATTGTGAGGGTGGGCTTGGAGACCATCCTCCTAGCTGCCTGAGGATGCAATCTCTTCCTGGCTTCCTTCTGGGGAAGATGTAGAACTCAGCTCTTTTTGCACCATGCCTGCCTGGATGCTGCCATGATCCCGCCTTCATGATAATGAACTGAATCCCTGAACCTGTAAACCAGCACTAATTAAATGTTGTCCTTTATAAAACTTGCATTAATCATGGTGACTGTTCATACCAATAAAACCCTAACTAAGACACTGTCTTCGCACACACTAGGAGTGGGTATCAGATGCCCATTACAGATGATTGTGAGCCACCTTGTGGTTGATGGAAATTGAACTCAGGACTTCTGTAAGAGCAGTCAGTTCTCTGAACCACTGAGAAATCTCACCAGCCCCTCAAGTGTTTTTGTTAAGGGATTAATATGATAGCAAATCTCAAAATCTCTCTCTCTCTCTTTCTCTCTCTCTTTCTCTCTCTCTCTGTCTCTCTCTGTCTCTCTGTCTCTCTGTCTCTGTCTGTCTCTCTCTGTCTCTCTGTCTCTCTCTTTCTCTCTCTCTCTCTCTCTCTCTCTCTCACACACACACACACACATACACACACACACACACACACACACACACACACACACACACACACACACCATATGCTGAATAAACTAACCTTACTCAATATAGTAATAAGAATAAATGGTGTCAAATTTTCCAGGTTTTGTTTTTTGTTATTTCATAACACATAGTATAGCTATATAACCCAGATATGTACGAAACTCATGATATTCTTATTTCTGCCTCCACACAGTAGGATGATACGTATGTGCTAAACTGTATGGCCATTTACTCAGTTTTTCAAACTTTGTAAGACCTAGCAACATAGTAAGGCCATACCTCAAAAAAATTACTAAAAGTAGCACAGTAGGCAAATGACTAAGTGATATAGTTCAAGAATCTGAAGAAACAAGAATAAGCCACAATGCATTGTAAGAGAAATAAGAGCAGAAATAATATTTTTAAATATAAATATTTAATTTCACAGTATAAAAAGAAAACAAATTAATGAAATGGAAAAAATATAACAGGTCTGCAAATCATTAAACTAAATCTTTGAAATGATGGACAAATTTAATGCCTCCGATTATGAAAAAGAATAAAGAAATGGCCCAAATAACTAGAATCAGAAAGGATCAAGGAAACATAACAAACATCAAAAAAGTCAAGAATAATATAAAGGAACACTTTAAAATTATATGCTCCATCATTTCAGAACCTGAAATCTAGATCTAAAAGAACTGGGTGAATCTAAATTTTTCCAAATCACCAAAGTTAAACCAAGAGATTATCTTCTTAATAAACTGGAAATAAACAAGGGGCAGAAACAGTAGAATAAAGCCTTCTGATTTAAGGGAAAAAAAAAAAAAAAAAAAAAAAAAACGAGCCTAGCCAGTTACATTGATATTTCCTCTAAATCCAGCACAGCAGATACAGAGGAAGTCCTATTGAGCTCTGTAAGTTCAAGGCCAGCATATCATAAATAGGGAGCAGTAAGACAACTAAAGTTACATAGTGATTCCTTGCCTCAAACAACTAAAAGGCAAAAAAAAAATGGTATTTGTTTCAATTTGTTTTGTTTAGTCATGACTTCATCTATCTAATTTTTTGTTATGATTTTTGGTTTGTGTTTGTGCTTTTTTTAAGAGAGAGAAACAACTTCAATTTGATATCTAAAAATCTGGGAGAGGGAAAACTATTGTAAAAATATATTACATAAAAATAGATAAACAAAAATTTAAAAAGGCCATGGCTCAGATTTATTCATAGAAGAGTCCTACCAGATTTCCATTGAAAATTTGACATCCAGTTTTTATAGCATCCAAAAATAGAAAAATTAGGAGCATTTAAATTAAGAGCATTAAAGTATGATTATAATGAGATTTATATAATTTCAAATGGTCATTGTATGAAATGTTTATTTAGAAAGAACATTAACATTGGAGAAATTTGTCACTTTGAATTAAATTAATGATATCCATTTTTGAAAAATAAATATTTAAAGTTGACATAATTTATTGAAGACAACACACATTTATTCTGAAGTTTTCCTATGATGAATATATGTCCTCAATTCTTTTACAAGGAAAATAATCAGAATATGAAGACACTTGAAACCTGAAACGTGATATTTTTCAAGAAAATCAACGCTATGAAGGAACAAAGTAGTCTAAAGAATTAATTCTGATTAAATAATGTGAAAGAGACATGGCTTTTGCAAATACTGTTTGAATCAAAGAATAAAACGAAACTAAACCAACTAATGAAATGTAAATATGAACAATGAATAGGGCATACATTTAAACTGGTGATAATGCATTTGATATTCTTAAATTTTATTTTGCTTTCCTTTATACATATTTTCTCCTATAATATATTATTGTTTTCCCTCCCTCTACACTTCCCAGTTGATCTCCATATGCCTTCCCAAATCGAACCACCCCTTTCTGTATCGCATTAGAAAAGAAAAAGGAATCTGTATGATATTGCTACAGAGACAGTCAGGTAGATCAATGGAATAGAATTGAAGACCCAGAAATGAACCCACAGGCCTATGGTCACATGACGAAAGAGCTAAAACCATCCAGTGGGAAAAAGGACATTTTCAACAAATGGTGCTGGTTCAACTGTAGGTCAGCATGTAGAATTCAAATCGATCCATTCTTATCTGCCTGTATAAAGCTCAAGTCCAAGTGAATCAAGGACCTCCAAATAAAACCAGACACACTCAAGCTAATAGAAGAGAAACTGGGGAAGAGCCTCAAACACATGGGCACAGGGGAAATTTTCCTGAACAGAACCCCAATGGCTTATGCCATTTGTTGATCAATAATCAGCAAATGGGACCTCACACAATTACAAAGCTTATGTAGGGACAAAAATACTGTCAATAGGACAAAATGGCAACCAACAGATTGGGAAATATCTTTGTCAGTCCTACATTCAATTGAGGGCTGCTATTCGAAATATACAAAGAACTCAAGAAGTCAGACTCCAGAGAGCCAAATAATCCTATTAAAAATGGGGTACAGAAAATAAACAAGGAATTCTCAACTGTGGAATATCCAATGGCTGAGAAGTACCTAAGGAAATGCTCAATGTCCTTAGTCATTAGGGAAAAGCAAATCAAAACAACCCTGAGATTCCACCTCACACCACTCAGAATGCCTAAGATCAAAAATTCAGGTGATAGCAGATGCTGACCAGGATGTGGAGAAAGAGGAACACTCCTCCACTATTGGTGGGATTGCAAGCTGGTACAACCATTTGCAATTCTACAAGGGGACACCCTCATAGAAGAAGGGGGAGGGAGGTCAGAATAGGGGGTTTATGTAGGGGAATCTGGGAAGGGGATAACTTTTGAAATGTAAATTTTAAAAATCCAATAAAAAAAGAGAAAAGCAAACATCTCCTTTCTGTTGACCTTGGAAATGGAAAGCTAATGAGATGGAGAGTGGTGAGGTGATCCGAATTACAGAAGAAATATTCTGATTTCTGGTACTGAAATATTTTGTAGAAGTTTTGGATTGAGTGAGAGAAAATTACAGATTATCAATTTAATGTTGAAAATTCTAAGATATCTATTGTAGACTAAAACTCAAGGATACAAATGTTTGTACCAAATCATTTACTGGAGAGACAGTAAAACATATCATTTAATAATTTTCTGGTTCTCTGTTCTGTAACAGTATAGGAAGTTTGGGGTATGGATATGACAGTTCCTGAAGCTCTGTTCTATAGATTTTTGTTGGTTACACGTAGTAACATGCAAAATATGAACCTGTTTTAGAAATGAACTGGTACTTATATTAAGGGGCACTGAATGTGTGGATATGTAGTTGCATGGAGATGCTACTGTGTCATAGTAGTACAAACAGACAGTTTTGCAGAAGGGGCATTAATGTGATTTTAATGTGTTTGTGCCATGGTGCCCAAAGCATCAAGGCTGCCTGAAAGAAGATCAGAGGGGAAGTATGAGACAGAAACTTAGAGAACAGTACCAAGGTGGCCATCAACCGCTGAAGAGGAAATCAAGTTTATTAATTAGAGGAATTAATTGTTAACCTTTGACTTTTGCCTTTTGTGGTCAAAATAGATGAAAAACCAGATGGTTTTTATGGTCTATATGGTTTATTAACTGAGCTTAACATATAATTTTATTCAAACTAAAAAAAAAATTAGTAGAATCAGAAAAAACAAAAAGAAAATTTCAACATCCTTAATCGTCAAGGAGATGCAAATCAAAATAACCCTGAAATTCCACTTCACACAAGTCAGAACAGCTAGGATCAAAAACTCAGGTGACAGTAGATGACAGCAAGGATGTGGAGAAAGAAGAACATTCCTACATTGTTGGTGTGTTTACACCCTGTAACACCACTCTGGAAATCAGTCTGTCAGTTCTTCAGAAAATTGGGTGGTTGGGGATTTAGCTCAGTGGTAGAGCCCTTGCCTAAGAAGCACAAGGCGCTGGGTTCGGTCCCCAGCTCTGGAAAAAAAAAGAACCAAAAAAAAAAAAAAAAAAAAAAAAAAAGGCAAGTGCCACCAAGCCTGGATGGTTGCTTTTTAAGGGGTTGGGGATTTAGCTCAGTGATAGAGTGCTTGCCTAGCAAGCGCAAGGCCCTGGGTTCAGTCCCCAGCTTCAAAAAAAAAAAAAAAAAAAAAAAAAGGTAAAGACCTAGAAAATTGGCCATTGTACTACCTGAGGACACAGCTATATCACTCTTTGCATATACCCAAAAGATGCTCCAACATATAACAAGGAGACATGTTCCATTATATTCATAGTAGCCTTATTTATTTAACCTGGAAAAAAACCAAATATCCTTCAATAGAGGAATGGGTACAGAAAATGGGGTACATTTAAACAAGGGAGTAGTGTTCAAATATTAAAAACAATGGTTTCATGAAATTCATAGGTAAATGGATAGAATTAGAAAATATCATCCTGAGTGATTTAACCCAATCACAAAGAGCACACATGGTATGTACTCACTGATAAGTTATTAGCCCAAAAGCTCCCAATACCCAAGATATAATTCACAGACTGCATGAAGCTCAAGAAGAAGGAAGACCAAAATGTGGATGTTTCAGTACTTCTTACAAAATGCTCAAGGAAGGAAATACTGAGAAAAAGTGTAGATCAGAGACTGAAGGAAGGCCATCTAGAGAATGCTCCACTTGGGGATCACTCCCATATACAGACACCAAACCCAGCCACTATTGAAGATGCCAGTAAGTGCTTGCTTACAGTAGCCTGATACAGATGTTTCCTCAGAGGCTCTGCCAGAGCCTGAAGTGTAGAGGATGCTCATAGCTAACCACTGGACTGAGAACAGGGTCCCCAATGGAAAAGTTAGAGAAAGGACTGAAGGGTCTGAAGTGGTTTGCAATCCACAGCAAGAACAACCAGAACCCAAGAACTCCTAGAAATTAAACCACCAACCAATGCGTACACATGTATGGACCCGTGGCTATGGTTGTATAAGAAGCAGAGTATAGTCTTGTCAGACATCTATGGTACAAGGGACCCTTAGTCCGGGGAAGACTCAATTTCATAGTGTAGGTAAGTGCTAGGATAGGTAGACAGGTATGCGTGAGTAGGGAAGCACTTTCTTAGAAGCAAGGGAATGGAGGATGGGATAGGGAATGTCCAGAGGGGAAACCAGGAAAGGGGATAACATTTGAAATGTCAATAAATAAATATCCAATTAAAAAAAGAAAAGAAACAGGAATCTAGAGGATAATTAAATAATATTGTATAGCATAATAAATATAATATAATACAATATAATATAATATACCATAATAGTTTAGCATATTATATTGTAATATATTATTGCATAATTAATACTAGATTCAAACAGGACAATCAACACTTCTTAACCTTTAGTCCAAGTTTAAAGGAATCTAAGCACACATTTAAAAAAAATACCTGCATTTTGAACATCATACCTTAAATTAATATATAGTTTAGAAAACCAATTGACATGCGCAAACAGAAATAAGATGATAATATGGAGGGAAAAGTATGGGAAATGATAAGTGAAAGGAATGCAGAGAGTAAATCAGACTATAAAGAGCATATGGCTCTACAATCACATCAAAATAAAAGAAAAAAGAAAAAAAAAACATGTTACCATAGTGTATACTCAATCAACTTATGAAGAAATGCAAACACTGAGACAAGGTATCACTATGTAACCTTATCTGTATCACTATGTAAACTAAGCAAAATTTGGAAATTTTAGTTTTTTCTACAACTAAAAGCAATTTAGTTTTTTTTTTTTTAAGTCAGGTCCATTAAGCATTTAAGTGAGGCTTAATTTAGGCTTTAAAAATATTGTTTCACCTATTAGATTGGCTATTATTTACTAAGTCATTGAAACTTAGTAAAGACAAGTCTATGAAAATTAGCACTATCCTTACACCACTCTACTGGCTTAACCCAGAAAATATTTGCAGGCAACTTCAAAATATTGACAGAAACCAAAGGCATATAAAGATGATGATCTAATATTATTATACCTAGAAAACTATAAGCAGAAACTCAAAAATATTATCATACTTACATAATAATACACATCATCAACATCATCACATTTAGAAGCAAAACACATTTTTGTAAACTCCATAAACCACTATGATATTTAAATAGAAAAAATCATTGCTACAAAGATCTTACATCTAAAATCTCCATGTACATAGATAAAAACCTAAGAAAGTTACTGACTACTATATATACCATGAAAATGTATGTCTTATTATATGCTGCTGTGGAACTCGGATAGCAGATTAGCAATGAGTGATCACAGAGTTCTTTAATCACAGTAGATATTGATAATATAATGAAATAAAACATCTCATTTTAAAATACTTCATACTACAATCCTTTAATACATCTGTTCGCATAATGGGGACCTCCAACTATCAAATTGTTTTCAATGCTACTTCATAACTATATTTATGCTACTGTTATGAGTTGTAATGTAAGATAGCTGTGCTTGCCAATGTTCTTGGGTGACCCCTGTGATAGGTTTGTTCAACCCACAAAGGGGTTGGGACCCATAGGTTGAGGACCATTTATGTAACTAGTACAAGAAAAGATATTCTTTTTGTGCCTTCTATATTTAAATTCACCAAAGGTTTTCTAGATGAATCTAGACCTGTACAGTAGGCTATGTGGTAGAAAACCATCTGCTAAAATCCAAATGACCCAAGATTTATGCAACTATTTATGGGGGCATAGTTTAATAATTAGCCTTAATTGTTCTTAAACATAAGAACAGATTACTTGTTTCAAAACTATGGTCTGTAAATCTACAGTTTTACAAATTTTTGTGGTCCTTAACACAAACTGACAAATTGTACTGGTGTCTGACTAGAGTCATGACCACTCTAACCTCAGAAAATGTTAACATTAGAGACTAATTAAAAAACACTAATTTAACTCTGCAGTTAAAACAAGAAGAACACAGCATGTAAAATAAATGAGCACTATAAAATAACCCAGACCACACCTCAGGATTAGCTAAAATGTAATAATAATGTAATGAGTAAGGAGATATGGGTTATACTACAAATTTATGAGTTTAAAAACAATCCATGTGATGTTCTGTAATAAGCTATATTCTGTCTTACATTATAACCTTGATTTCAGTGATCCAGCTGGAGTTACCAGTTGCATTTTTCCATTGAGAATTCTTACTAGCACCTATTAAATAATGTATTAGTAAACAGTGCAAACATTCAAAGAAATATTATATAACTCTGATCTCTACAGACACCTGACATGCACATATACACATGAAGACATACCCATACAGTTAAAAAAATCTTAACACTTATTTTCATTCTTACAACTATTAAAACAGGTTGAAAAATGCAGACAATTTTCAAATGAACTGGCAGCTTATTGTCTAGAAACACACAACTAATGTTTAAAATTAGCACTGCTTCACATTACTTTATTTAGTTTAAGGAGAAAAACAAAACAAAAAAAAACAAATTTAGAATAAACTAGAATCACTTTGAAACCATGAGATTTTACTCTATTCTGGAATGTGATATTAATAAAAACATGATGCCACATACTCTACAAGACAACATCACTATGGCTCTCCTTATCAATGCAAAGGCATTTCTTAATCCACTCCATTACAAAGGCACCAAAGTCTCCTGTAGGAGTATTGGAGAAAAAGTAAACCACAGAAACTCATATTTCTGCCCTAGACAGAGACCAGTAATATTAGCAAAATTAGCACTCAGAGTTTCTCTTCTAGAAAACACCACTGTGTCAAATAATCTTCCCCATTACCTGCCTAAATCTGAGTTTCTTATTCAAAGAAGGAGGAAGCCATCTAACAAATGATAAATCTGGTGTAAAGAGATTAAATCAGTCAACAATTTTTGGTATAATCCAAAGTATCATAAGCAAGTTTATATACATTAGCTATACAACCCACTTAGAAAAGTTTCTTCTATTTGCAAATTAAAATATGAATAAAAGATAATATGCAACAAACAATATGGGAGTCCAAGATATAATGTAAAGAGAAGAATTGAACGTTTCAGGCAATTACTTGCCAAGAGCAGGTCATTTCTATTCCTTGGAAGTCTTCTATGCAAGTTGTACGATAAGAAAGGTAAAATAATACTCCAGAGACAATAAATATATAATGGTATTTGGGAGATTCTGTAGATGAAACCTCTTCATAAAAGCATATTTGATGTGTATGTCAATATGTTTACCACCTAGAAGAGTACATAAAACAGGACTGTAAGTGAAAAAAGTAACAAGTTACAAGCTTTCCAATAAATAGAAATCATCCTCAAGATTTTACAAGAATTCCATTGAAGCATCTTCTAGTTCTGAAGGCAATGAAAAATAATATATAAAATGATTGTTATAATTTTCCTTACTTATTACTTACTATACATATACTTTAATTTTTGAACCTATTTCAAATACAGGATCATAGCTAGCAAATAATAGATTAAAATATGCACTATATTCAATAATATTTTATGGAAATATGTTATAAAAATCCAAAATCCCAACATCAGGTACGATGCATGGTATCATTTATTGCTTGCAACCTAATATGCATAGTGAACTCCCTCTATCTGAAAAAAAAGAAAAAGAAAATAGACATCTATTTTATCAGAAGTCCTAAAAGTTTCTTACACAACTTCTGCTGTGATCCTGCCTATTGTCATGCTTCTTAAGATGTTAATTTTAGACTTACCCTCTGAAAGAATAAGACACTAATGAATGGTTTCTTTTAAAGTGGCCTTACTCATGGTGTTTTGTCATAGGAATGAAAATGTAACTAAGAGAGAATTCGGTACCAAAAGTGAAGTATTGCTCTGAGAGGCTTACCGCACTGTGTTTTAAAATAATTTTGTAAAGATTTAAAAATTGGAACTTGGAAAATAGTTGGATGCTATAAGCAGGATTTAATAAGCCATCCAGGTAGAAATTTGGAAGATAATAGTTCAGAAGGCAATGGGAGCTATGGAACTCTATCAAAAGTTTTCACAGGAGAAACAATATAAGTAACTAGGCTAGAGACCTTATCATGTTATTTTAGCAAACAATCTGGTTATTTTCCCTTTCTCCTAAGAATCTGCCTGTGACAAAATTGACACAAAATTAGATTAATTTTCTTCGCTGAAGAGGTTTGAGGACAGCCTGACACAGGGTCTGTCACTTGGTTATTATTGATAACTCTAATATAGGCTTGTAATAAGAAATAACAAGCAAGACGAAAATTAAAATGAAAACATACAATTTGGAGAGAGAATGGACACCACAAAATTTAATATTGGAGCTAAGGCTTATACTTAAAAGATTAGAAGAGTTATGGAGGGAATGGAGTAAAGGGTATAATACCCTCAGTACAAGAATCTACCAAGTTAATCCTGCCACTTGTGAAAAAAAGGCCAAGGAATATTCTATTTTTAATAAGCAAAAACAAATCTAAATTTATGAAATATAATTCAAAGAAGGGGCCAAATTTTACATTAAGCCAGCAGCTGAACTAGGGAGTGTCAGACATATGGATGTGGCTTTAGAATCATGAGAATGCAAGAGTGAATTGGTCATAGAATTTTCCTCCTTTGTTATGGAAAGCAGCACTGGAGTCCCTACAGTTCTGGGAGGCCTTGGCATGAAGCTGTGAAAGTGAGACCCCTTGGTCTGTCTGCTAAGCAGAGCTACAGGCAGGGAGAGAAATTAGACCAAGAGAAAGAGGTATGCTTCATTCAACAAGAATGGCAAGAGAAAGGCATGTACACACTTTGATGTAAGACATGAAATTATAGAGTTTGGACTTTGCTGGGATTCACTCTTTGACACAGTATTTCCTTACTATGCCTTCATTCCTCTACTTCTGGAAAGGTCATATATATTTTTGTAGAACTGTGTATTAGAAATGTATAAGATATGTTTATGCATTTATAAGCCTTAAAAGAATGCCTTGAGTTTCATATGAAGCTTAGACTTTTAACCTGTGAACACTGTCAAAGTCTATGAGGCGATTTGAAGTAGAAGTAATTTTGAATTTTCTTATTCCCAGAAGCTTTTGCAGGCTACGGATGGGAATTCAAAGTTTGAGTAAGAATGGTCCCTGCAGGCTGATATATTTGAATTCTTTGTTTCTGTTAATCCCACCAGGCAACAATAAAACCATTACCACAATATTTCAGCTAAATCTTTATTAAATACTCACCAGGAAGAGGAGCCCTGGCCAGGGTATCACAGCAAATTACATTATTGAGGAATTTTAAAGGGAAAACCCACAAAAAAACTGTGTACTTCCTGCCTTTGTCCAATTAGGGGAGAGGATACATTTGATATATTTTCTGTCTCAGTACCTCCTGCCTACATGTGACCCAGCATATACTGTGCAGTTGTTTAGTTGGAAAAATCAATACTGTTTACAGGAGCAGAAAAAAAAAGAAAAAACTTCTGACTTGTTATCATGTATAAACAGCCCTCAGCATTTCAGGAACTTATCTGCCCTTGGACAAGTTTGGCTTACATGTTAGAAGCATTTTATAGATTTCTTAAACAGAGTAACTTAAATTGAAAATATAACTTTAGCCATTACATGCTCAGTTGGTAGAACTGTTTAGAAACTATTGGGATGTATGTTGTTTTGGGGAGTTGTATCACTGGCAGTAAGCTTCTATGATTCAAAACTCTAAGCCATTCTGAGATACCTCTGCATTTTCCAAGTACATCTAGATATGAGATCTCAGCTACTACCCCAGTACCATGCCTGCCTGCATTCTGCCAAGCTACATTCCACAATGATCCTGTACTAACCATCTGAACTGTAAATCCTCAGTAAACTATGGCCATTGTAAGTTCCCATGGTCATGATGGTTTATTCATGGCAATGGAAAAGTAACTAAATCCCTATGGACAAGAAAAAACATTTTCAAGTATAAAATTTATGACATGCTATCTTATAATATCAAAATTATTTTATTAAAATATAGTTGATAAATATATTGACCACTGTCCGTTTTTATAAAGAAAAAATTTAAATATTTTGTTTGTTTTATTTTATACATACAGGTTTGCTCTGGCTGTCCTGGAACTCTATAGCCCAGGTTGGACTTGAACTCAGTGATCCTATTGTCTATGCTGCATGAGTGCTGGGATTAAAACAAGTGCCAACACTCCCTGTTAAGTAATTACTAATAATTAATGTGGACAAATAAATATCATGTGCCTTCATGACCTATAGCACATGATTTTTGGTCTTTGTTTTTAAAAGAGATAAGTGAAAAGAAATTTAAGCATGTTTGAAAACACTTAAAGAATTATATTCTTTCACCATATAAAAGGCTATTAGCAATTTCTTTTCACCTCAAGAACTGTGTACTATGCAATATGACTAGCAATATATAGAAACATGCACATGAAATTATAACCAATTTCAACTGCCTTGTGTTACATGTAATAAATGTAATGCCTTATTACCTTTTTTTGACATATATCTATACCCTTTCAGTTCTTCACTTCAGTTCTGCCTCCTAAATTTCCTCTATTAATTTACAATAGGTTTATTCTTAAACATTAATTGATAATTAGAAAATTTAAATTTATTGAATATACAAATAAAAGATTGTGCGCTATGTAGATACTATCACCTTTTTATTGTTGAGATGGAGAGAAGCGGTTTCACTGTTGTCAAGGTGACCTCAAACATGCAGTCCTCCTGTGTTTTCTCTTAAGTAGAACAGACTACAGTTGGACAACGCTATTCCTGAATTAGAGAAAAATAACATTCTATAGAAGTAATAATAAATATAATAAATCAAATGTTATGAAATGCTTGGGTAGAAACTGAAACAAAATTGTGAAGCAATTCTTTCTTCTATAAAATTGACAATCATTTTGTAATCTAGTATACACTATGTTTAATGAAATTGAAATAGGATATATTTATCCTCAAGTATTATAATCATATTATAGTTAATATACTACTAGGTACATATTTACAAGTAGTACAACCAAAGTATTGATGCATGACAGCTTTTTTAAATAACAAGGTCTGCACATAGTAAATACTCTGATATGGAAGTGACAGGCTATAATCATCTAAAAATATGACTTATTTTTTGAGAGAAGCTTTCTAGATGCAGCCTAGACTATTCTTGAATTAAAAATCTAACTGCATTATCTTCTGTGAATCTAAATTTCCATGCAATCACAAACAGACTGAACTTACTTCTTATATTGAAAACCATTTGGGAAATTTAAAAAAGTGAAAGAAAATTGGTATATATTATGCCAGAATATATCCAGAAAGTTGTTGACTGACATGCACAACATCATAAGAAGTACTGAGATTGTTACATTTTTAAGTATTTATTATTTATCTGCTATTGCTACTTTTATACATAGTATTTCTCTGTATCCAAGCCTAATCTATAATGCAATATATACCCCCAGACTATCCTAAAATTGTAAGTGTTCCTTCAAGCTCAGCATTCTGAACACTGGGATTAAAGATGGAAGCCACTATGTCATGTGGTTACATAGTTTAAAATGGCCTTAAAATCTTGTGATCATTCCAAATCAACTTCCTGAGTACTGGGAATATGGGGATCAGCTCTGATCTCAAGCTCTAAAATATAAAATTTTACCTTGAGCTAGAAATACAATAGTTGAGTTGTTAGAGCAGTTTTCCAGCCTGAGGGAAACTGTGAATTTGAATGCCAGAACCACATAAATGTGTGGCTGTAATACATGACTGTAATCCCAGAATCCTCCTAAAATAGGATTGGGGGATCAAAAGTAAAATGGTGATTCCCTGCTACATAATTCATTAAAGGACAGCTTAGGACATATAAGAATATCCTCTAAAATAAGTAAGTATAATTTTGATCAGTAAAAAAAGACTTACTTGATGAACTAGCTAGTAAATTTTCAATTTTTAATTTTTTACAATAAAAATACTTCATTTAATTAACACTACTAGGATTTCAATATTTAATATTTATTTTATATATTTGAGCACACTATTGCTATCTTCAGACACGTGAGAAGAAGGCATCTACTAATGGTTGTGAGCTATCCTGTGGTTGCTGAGAACTGAAATCAAAACTTCTGGAAAAGTAGTCAGTACTTTTAACCTCTGAGCCTTCCTGCCATTCCATGATTTCACTGTAAAACTGGTTTATTTTTTCCTTCAGCTTTACATGGTTTGAATATCAATTTGTTCGTATATGGGTCAACTTTCTGTAGCATTGCTGTTTTTATATCAAACCATAAATATCATACATCTCTCAAGGCACACAAAACCTGAACATGTAGCAGATTTGTCTATACACACATCACAACATTTATTTAAAAGTTTTGCATTTGGTCACCAGTTTGTCTGCTCCTCTAAAGAGCCCAGAGTTTGAAGGCCTCCCTGGAGTTCTACTGCATTTGGGCAATAGGGAAGGGGACTTCCCAAAGAACTGCAGGAGCTGGTAACCCCCAAAACTCCAGCAGACTCAGGATCTATCCCTACCCCCACCAAACTCCATCTCTCCCTTACAGCCTTCACCTTCCTCTGGACCAAATCACCAGCCTCTGTGTTGCTATAAAGATGCCACAGTCTATGGTTTAGTCCCTGGAAGCTCTGGTTGTTTGACATTTTTAATAAAAATGGAATAAAAAATATCCCACACTCTGAAGGCCTCCCAGGATTTCTGCTGCATGCAGGACAATAGGTATAGAACCCTCCCCCCTCCCCCAAAAAAAAACAAAAACAAAAAACAAAAACAAAACAAAAAAAAAACAAAACAAAAAACAAAAAAAAAAAAAAAAAAAACCAAATGCAGCAGCTAGAATACCCAAGGAGCCCAGGAAGATTAGGGAAACATCACGCTTTCCAAACCTCCACACAAACCCCAAACCCTTTCCAGCTTTGGCTTTCAGATGGGACAAATCACCAGCTTGTCTGTTCCTCTGAAGATCCAACAGCCTAATGTCCTTCTTCATGTCTTGCTGCGTGCAGAAAAACTGACCCAACAGTCTGAAGTCCTCATAAGAGAATAGCTACACCCAGGAAAACATCTTGACTGCTCATCTAAAGACCCAACAGTCGGAAGGACTCCCAGGAGATCTACTGTACACAGAGTAATAGATTATCAGCTTATCTGTTTTGAAGAGCTCCCAGAAGATCAGCAGCATGCATGGCAGCTTGCCTGTCCCCCTGAAGCCCACACAGTCTGAAGACTTCACATGGTATTAGAGCCAGGGTCACAGGCCTCTCAGCAACTCAGCAATAGAGGAGGCAAGCTTCAGAAGAGACACCCAGGCCACCTAACATCACAGATAACTAAATGTCAAGAGGCAAATTCAAGACCATAATCACCAGAGGCCAAAATACTTTGGCACCATAATAACCTAATTATCCCATCACAGCAAGACCTGCATACACACCTGAAAACAAGGATTCTAGCCTAAAACCCTATTCATAAAGATAATAGATTCCTATAAGGAGGATATAAATAACTGACTGAAAGAACTACAGGAAAACACACGTAAAAATGTAGAAGCCCTTAAAGTGGAAACAAATAAATCCCTGAAAGTAATATAGAAAAAAAAAAAAACACAATCAAACAGGTGGAGGAATTCAACAAACATGTGTTAGAACTAAAAGTGGAAGTAGAAAAAATGAAGAAAGCACATATGGAGACAACTCTGGAATTGGAAAATCTAGAAAAAAGTCAGGATATATATCACCAATAGAATGCAAGAGATAGAAGAAAGAATCTCAGATGTAGAAGATACCCTAGAAGATATTGGCACCATGCTTAAAGACAATTCAAAACAGAAAAAATCTCCTAACTCAAAATATCCAGGAAATCAAGGACACAAAGTAAAGACCAACTCTAAAAATAATAGGAATAGAGGAGAAGAAAAAATTGCAGCTTAAAGGACTCAAGAACATCTTCAACAAAATCAGAGAAGAAAAGTTCCCCAACCTATAAAAAAAAAAAAAAAAGAAGAGAGAGATGGCCATAAATGTACAAGAGGCATATAGAACAACATGTAAATTGGAGCTGAAAAGGAAGTCCCTTTGTCACATAATAATCAAAACGTTAAATGAATAGAGCAAAGAAAGAATATTAAATTCGGTAAGGGGAAAAAGCCAAGTAATGTGCCAACCCAGGCTACTATACCCAGCAAAACTCCCAATCAGTCTAGATGGAGAAACCAAAATATTCCAAGACAAACAAAATTCAAATGTTATCTATTTAACATTCCAGCCCTACAAATTTCCCTCAGTTGCTGTCTCCAAGAAAGACATCTTGTCCTGGAAGACTGAAAATGTCTCAGTGTGTAATGATGAATATCTTTATCCAAAACAAATGGAACTAGTAAATTAGCTGGCACCATGATCATACAATGTGAAAAAACAGTGTTAAGTCACTTTTAATCAGAAGAGATAAAAATGGACCCTTCAAACTAATTAATAAACCATTCATCATTAATGTACTATAAGCCAAAACAAAAATTTAATCATCTCCCAGCAAAAGCAAAAGGAAAGATTCATATATGAATAATGTCACCTACTATAACAAACATAACAGAAACTAACAATCATTTGTCTTTAATATTTCTCAACATCAACAGACTCAATTCTCCAATAAAAAGAAATAACCTAACAGACTAGATACACAAACAGGACCCAGTATGTTGCTGCATACAATAAAGACACCTCAATAATAAAGACAGAAACTACTTCAGAGTAAAAGGCTGGACAAAAAGTCTCCAAAGAAAATGGTCCTAGAAAAAAGCGGGAGTTACCATCCTAATATTGGCTAAGCTAGACTCTCAACCAAATGTTATCAAACATGATGGGGAAGGGAACTTTATAATCATCAAAGGAAAAATATTCCAAAAGAAATTCTCGACTTTGAACATCTATTCCTCAAATATAAGGGCACATACATTCATAACAGAAACTTTACTGGAACCCAAAACAAACATTAAACTTCAAACCATAAAAGTGGGAGACTTTAACCCCCAATTGTGCAGGTCATTGAAACAGAAAATAACAAGCAAAAGAGTGAATTAATAGAGGTTATGAAACGAATAGGCTGAACAGATATTATAGAACATTTCACACTAAAATAAAAGGATATACCATCTTCTCTTCACCTCATGGTAACTTCTCCACAACTGACAATATAACTGGTCACAAAAAAGCCTAAAGTGCATTATATCAGATTACCACACACTAAGGCTAGATTTCAATAACAACAAAAACAACAGAAAACACACATACCTATGAAAACTGAACATCTCTCTACTCAATGATAACTAGGTCAGGGGAAAAATGGAGAAATAAAATATTGCATGAAACAATGAAAATGATGATACAGCATAAACAAAATTATGGTACACAATGAAAACAGTGGTAAGAGGAAAATTAATAGCACTAAGTGCTCTGGTAAAGAAATCAAAGATATCATAAACAAGCAACTTAACAGCACAACTGAAAGCCCTAGAACAAAAAGAGGCAAACACACCGAAGCGGAGTAGAGGGTAGGAAAAAGTCAAATTCAGGGCCAAAAAAAAAAAAAAATCAAAAGGATAGATAAACTCCCAAGTAAAGCTAACTAAAGAGCACTGAGATAGTACCCAAGTTAACAAGATGAGAAATGAAAAGGAAGACAAAACAAGAGAAAGTGTAGACATTAAAAAACACCCACCAGGTTCAACTGTAAAACCCTATACTCCACCAGACTGAAAAAAGCTAGATAAAATGGATGATTTTTCTAGGCAGGAAACATGTACCAAAGTTAAGTTGAGAGCATATAACTATCTAAATAGGAACATATCTCCTAAGGAAATAACAGAAGTCATTAAAACTTCTGAGCCTTAGTGCAGAATTCTACCATCCCTTCAGAGAAAAGCTAATACGAACACTCCTCAAACTATTCCATAAAAGAAAAACAAAAGAAACATTATGTAATTCATTCTATGATGACACAATTATTCTGCTACATAAACTTCAAACAAATGTTGTTTATCAACACTGATTTAAACAATATAAACCTCACAAACCTAAACCAAAACACATCAAAACCATCATTGAGGATGATCAAGTAGGCTTCATCCAGGAATTCAAGGTTTGTTCAATATACCAAAATCCATTAACATAACACACTATATAAATAAGCTGAAAGGAAAAAAATTGCATGATCATCCTATTAGATGCTAAAAAAGGGTTTGACAAAATATAACACCCGTTCAAGTTAAAAGTATTGGACAGATCAGTAATTCCAGGCCCATACCTAAACACACACATGCACCACTGTGTTCATAGCAGCCTTATTTATAATAGCCAGAAGCTGGAAAGAACCCAGATGCCCTTCAACAGAGGAATGGATACAGAAAATGTGATATATCTACAGAATGGAATACTACTTAGCTATCAAAAACAATGACTTTATTAAATTCACAGGCAAATGGATGGAACTGGAAAGTATCATCCTGAGTGAGGTAACCCAATCACAGAAAAACACACATGGTATGCAATCATTGATAAGTGGATATTAGCCCAAATGCTCAAATTACCCTAGATGCACAGAACACATGATCTCAAGAAGGAAGACCAAAATGTGAATGCTTCACTCCTTCTTTAAAAAGGGGAACAAGAATACCCTAGGTAGGGAACAGGGTGGCAAAGTTTAGAACAGAGGCTGAAGGAACACGCATTCAGAGCCTGCTCCACGTGTGGCCCATACATATACAGCCACAAAGCTAGATAAGATGGATAAAGCAAAGAAGTGCAGGCTGGCAGGAACTGGATGTAGATCTCGAGAGAGAGAGACACAGCCAGAATATGGCAAATACATAGGCGAATGCCAGCAGCAAACCACTGAACTGAGAACAGGACCCCTCTTGAAGGAATCAGAGAAAGGACTGAAGGAGCTTGAAGGGGCCTGAGACCCCATATGAACAACAATGCCAACCAACCAGAGCTTCCAGGGACTAAGCCACTCGCCAAAGATTATACATGGACTGACCCTGGGTTCCAAATGCATAGGTAGCAATGAATAGCCTAGCAAGAGCACCAGTGGAAGGGGAAGCCCTTGGTCCTGCCAAGACTGAACCCCCAGTGAACGTGATTGTTGGGGGGAGGGCGGTAATGGGTGGAGGATTGAGAGGGGAACACCCATAGAGATGGGAAGGGGGAGGGGTTAGGGGGATGTTGGCCTGGAAACTGTGAAAGAGAATAACAACAATTGAAATTCAAATAAGAAATACCAAAGTTAATAAAGGTGGAGGGGAAAAAAAAAGAAAAACAAAACAACAAAAAAGAGAAATATACAGCAAACCAACAATCAATATCAAATTACATGAAACAATCCTGGTAAATCAAAGACAAGACAAGGATACCCATTATTGCCATATCTATTCAGCATAATACTCGAAATTGTAACTACAGCAATAAGACAACAAAATAAGATCAAGGGAATAGAAACTGATAAAGAAGAAGTCAAGGTATCACTATTTACAGATGATATGATCGTATACATAATCAATTCCCAAAATTCTACCAGAGAACATATACAGCTGATACACAACTTCAGCAAAGTAACTGGATATAAAATTAACTCAAACAAGTCAGTAGCCTTCCTTTATACAAATGACAAATGGGTTGAAAAAGATACTAAAGAAACAACACCCTCATAATAGTCATAAATAATATAAAATGTTTCGTGTTAACTCTCTCCAAACAAGTTAAAGATCTGTATGACAGGAATTTTAAGTCTTTCAGGAAAAAAAAGCCTACCAAAAGAAATCTACAGATTCAATGGAATTCTCATCAAAATTCCAACAAAATTCTTCAAAGACATGGAAAGAGCAATTCTCAATTTCATATGAAAAAAAAAAAACAGGATAGGGAAAAAAATTCTTAACAAGTAAGGACCTTCAGGGGCAATAATCATTTTTTTACCTCAAGCTATTCTACAGAGAAATCATGATAAAAACTACAGGGTATTCGTACAAAGGCAGACAGATTGATCAATGGAATAGAATTAATTCCCAGAAATAAAACCACACATTTTAGGACACTTGATCTTTGACAAAGAATCCAAATTTATATAATGGGAAAAAAAGAAAGCATCTGCAGTAAATGGTGCTAGCCTAACTGGCAATCAGCATGAAGAAAAATGAAAATAGGTTCATATTTGTCACTTTGCATAAAGCTCAAGTTCAAGTGGATCAAGGACCTCAAGATAAAACAAGATACACTGAATCTAATAGGAGAGAAAGTGGGAAGAGCCGCAGTGTTTTTGGCATGGGGGAAAATTTCCTAAACAGAACTCCAATGACATAGGTTCTAAGATCAAGAAATGATAAATGGGACCATATAAAACAGAAAAGCTTTTATAAGACAAAGGACCCTGTCAATAGGACAAAATGACAACCTACTGATTGGGAAAAGATCTTTAAAAACACTAAATCTAGTATCCAATATAAATAAAGAACTCAAGAAGTTAGACTCCAAAGAAACAAATATTCCTTTGTAAAAATGAGTATAGAACAGAATTCAAACAGAGGAATCTGGAATAGCTGAGGAACACTTAAGAAAATGTTCAAAATTCTTAGTGATCACTAAGATTTCCACTTAGTGGAAACCTTACAGCAATCAGAATGGCTAAGTTCAAAAACTCAGGTGACAGCACAGGTTGGAGAGCATGTGGAGAAAAAGGAACAGTCCTGCATGGATGGTGGGATTGCAAACTGGTACAACCATTCTGGAAATTAATCTGGAAGTTCCTCTGAAAACTGGAAATATATCTACCTGAAGACCCAGATATATATATGCCCACTTGGGCATATACCCAGAAGAGGCCCCACCATATGTTCCACTATGTAAACAACCCAGATTTCTTACAACAGTAGAATGGATACAGAAAATGTGGTTCACTTACACAATGCAATACTATGCAGCTATTAAGAATGTAAACATCATGAATTTTGCAGAAAAATGAATGGAACTAAAAATTGTCATCATGAGAGAGGTAGCTCAGACACAAAAGTACTTGCATGGTATGTACTCAGTAATATATGGATATTAGCAAAAATTACAGACTACCCAGAATACAATCTACAAAACACAAGTTTCACAATGTGGAGTGCCAAGTGAGGATGGTTAAATCCCACTTGGGAGGAAGAATGCAATCATTGGGGGCAAAGTGAGGTACGTGGGTGGGAGCGGGAACAGACAGAGGTAAAGCAGAACGTGATCATATATTGTGGGTGGATCAGGAGTGAAGCAAGAGTGCCAGCAGAAAGAATGGAACCAGGAAAGTGCAGGAGGTCAAAAGTGGGGGGAACTTCTAGAATGTACCAGAGACTGGAGAGATGAGAGACTCGCTGGACTCAAAGGAAAGGACCTTAGATGCAATGCTCAGCAGTGGGGAGAGAGAATTTGTAGGTTTCTCCTCAAGTAGAAAGACTGGGCATCAATGGAGTGATGGAGTTACCATCAAAAACTCTTGACCCAAAATTGTCCATGTCTAAAAGAACTGCAGGGACAAAATTTCAGAAGAGACAGAGGAAAAGGATGTCCAGTGAGAGGCCCAAATTGGGAAACAGCTCACGGGGAGGCTTATAAGCCTGAGAATATAACTGATGCTATGGTGTGCTTACAGACAGGAGCCTACCATGGCTCCCCTCTGAATGACCCAACAAGCACCTGAGTCAGATGCAAATACTTACACCCAATTGATGGACAAAAGCTAGGTTCCCTTGTGTTTGAATAGGAAAAATGTTGGAAGACACTATGAAGGAGAGAAAACTCAGGAAGACCAGCTCTGTCAATTAACATAGATCCCCCATGATCTCTCAGACACTGAGCCACCAACCAGATAGCATACAGTAGCTGATACAATGCCCCCAACACATACACAGCACTGGACTGTCTGGGCTGACCTCAGTAAGAGAAGACACAGCTAACTTCAGGAGATTTGAGGCTGCAGGGATTTGGGAGTTCTGGTGGGATAATCATAGGGGGTACATCTTTTAACAGGGGTGAGGATAAATGTGATGAGGAACTGTCAGAGGTGGACCACTAGGTGAGGGATAACAACTGGATTGTAAAATGATTAAAGGATAACAATAAAAGTTAATTTATGTCCATATGTCCTATATACAAGTGTAGTGCCCATGGAAACTACAAAATAGCACAGACTCTTAACTACTACACCATCTCTCCAGCCCGCTTGATGTGTTATTTATAATTTGTTACTTCTATTTTATGTACACGAGTACTTTTCTTGCAAGGATGTGCATGCCTTTATCAGAAGACAAGAGAGCATAAAGTTATCATGGAATTGGTGTTACAAGTTATTGTGAACTTTCATATATGCTGGGAACCAAAGCCTATATTGTGTGCAAGAGCAACATATGCTCTTAACAGGTATTTCATACCTCTAGTCGCAGCTTATCAATTATCCTTAAAACATCAATAGAAACATAATTTTTGTTTGCTTCTTTGTGTCAGAGACATACTAAGTAGCCATGTTGTACTTATTCTCACCTTGCCGATTTAGCCTTAGTGTTGCGATTACAAATACAAAATATAATACTCTACTGATCTTCAATTCCTATAGCATTCAATTAGAATTCTATAAAGCATCCAATCTAGTCAGGTTGAAGTCAAAGAACATTTTGCCTTCATATGATAAAGTTTGATTATATTTCTAATATCCATACTAATTCATTATTCCACATCAATACCATTTCATCAGCTATCAATTATTCAATTAAAATGTTTTACCTTTGATACCACCTATGATAGTCACTAGAATGACATAATATTAACATAAAATAAGGAACACTCACAAGTCAGTGGTAACAAAGAGCTGTCCGGTTGAATTTAAGGCCCATTGAAGAGTGGAGAATTTACAGGTACTAACATGTGCACATACGTGTGTATCTTACTTACATATAGGTATATTACAATATACATCTATGTAAATATGCATGTGTATACATATGTATATATGCACATATATTATAATAAAACATATATTGATGAGAACAGATAGATCTGCAGAGTGAGTTTCAGGACAGTGTGAAGTACACAGAGATAAACTATCTTGAAAAATAAAAAAATAGAAAAAGAAATAATAATTGCCATATAATTCAGTTATATCACTCCTAGTCTTATAGTCATATATTCACGTACATACTCACACACCACACACATATATATTATGTGTATAATGTGGGGAGGGGCTATGCTTTGTGTGTATGTATAGTTAGAAAGATTATATTTAACAATGCATTAAAGGACACCAATCTTGTATCAATCCCATACACACTGTTCTTGTTAAATATGAACTATCCCAGACAATTTTGAAAGCAGTATGGGTAGTGGTGGTGAATACCTTAATCACAGCACTCAGGAGTCCAACTATCAGCAGATTAGTGGTGGTTAACACCTTAATCACTGCACTCAGGTCAGGGGCAAGTAGATACCTGAGTAAAAGTCCATCCATTTCTAAAGAGAGAGTTCCAGAATATCCAATGATACACCGAGTAAATGTACAACTGCTATATGACTCAGTTATATTAGTCCTGGACATATACCCAAAGGACTTTATGTACTACTATAAAGAATATATACACATCTCTGTTCATCGCTGCTCTATCCCTAATAACTAGGAAGTGGAACTTAGACATTCATAAACAGTTGAATGACAAGAGATAATTATTATACAAATACTATGGAAGATTAGTGCTAAATAAAATCTTAATCTTGTAACTGATAAATGGAAAGGATATGAAGAAGACCAAGTAAGGTAAACATAGTTTTCCCCTACATGAATCCTAGCTTCAGATCTCATTTCTTGCATTGAATATTTAGCATGGAACACAATTAAAAAGTCTCAGAAAGGAAAGGTCATTTAAAAAGTGATATGTTAAGAGCTAGGGCAAAGTGTGCAGTATTAATAATAAATTCTGAAGTGTAATTCTGGTGAGGGAATCGCTTAATCAGAGAAAAATGTTCGAGTATAAAAACATCAGGTTTAAGACGGTACATAAAGCCATGTAGAAGCCAATTTATCTTGTAGCACTTTATACAAACATATCAAGGGATAGTAGCGTACAAGATGGGGCCAGGATACTAAGACATAAACAGTTAAGTGGGACTTAAGGGTAAAAGAAGAGTTGGGGATAGTCAACAGACTAATGATTCATGAAAAAAATATATTTAAAAAACAGTAATCTGTAAGAGTTAAAATTTAACTACTTTGTGTGAAAGAACAATGCTCCCATTAGATGGGGATTGCTAAATGTTAAGATCAGGACAAGATATATGATATATCCTGAACAGTTAAGACTCAGGAAGATCTCAGAGGTATCTAATCCAACACAGACTATTACATTGTCCTTAGTAAACCACCATAATCACATGGAAGGACCTTACGTCAAAAAGTAACATGTACTTCGGTTGATGGACATAGATATCAGTATCAAAAGAACCATGAAATTTCTCTTTTCTTGCTAGTATTATTGAGCTAAAATGATAAAAGTCATGAAATAACTCAAAGTTTATTATTAGTCAGAATGTCTCCAGAACTCTAAAACAACAGAAAGTCATTGTCATTTCCCCCAGTTACACACAACTACTTTTTAACACTCTATCACATATAAGGCCTAATAGAAATCCATCTAAAAACAAGGAAACTTTCTACATGCTAGCTACCTTCCTTGGTGTTCTGCTCTAAGCTGCTAGGGGAAAAAAGACATCAACTATCCCAACTAATAGAAGACCCTGTATGTTACAGTACTGATCTTCAAAAGCAGCACGAAAAGAAGTCTGTTATACAAGAGGCAACTTGATGCCAGGCAATGGAATCCTCCTCAAAAGCCAACAAAAGTGGAAGTCCTAAGTCCTAGGATACAAATGTCACTGGGAAGAGAACTGTGTGATTATTGTTCAGAGGTAGGGGGAAAGTAAAGGAAAAACATTAACTTAATTCAAAGCAGCGGGGTTGGGGATTTAGCTCAGTGGTAGAGCGCTTGCCTAGCAAGCGCAAGGCCCTGGGTTTGGTCCCCAGCTCCGAAAAAAAAAAAAAAAAAAAGAAAAAAAACTTAATTCAAAGCAGCTTTGATTATCTAAAAAGATAAAGCCAGTCAAAATCTCACAATAGATTGACTATATAGATTATCTTCTAACCCCAATGCTTCCAAAGGTTACTGGCAGAGGATAATTGTTGGAAGAAGGGGAATAAAGACTTTTGGAGTAAACACTAGTAGATTTCCCATGCTCTCGTGGAAGATAGCACACCCATTCACTTTAAAGTCTTTGGACCCTATATATCCATCTATCTCTCGTGTCTATCCCACCTATATTTAATTACCACAGTAATTGATCCTGTCCTGAACTTAAACTGTACTGTTTTATTGTTTGCTTTTGTTCCTCCTTTATTCTCTTTCCCTTTCCACCTCTGTCCTGTTTTCCTCTAGCGCTGGTAATCAGAGTCCTTGTGCCTCACCCTCTCAAGACAGGAGAGTTTTTCATAATATGATTGCAAAGCTGTACCTCTAAACTTCAGCAACTCCCTGCAGTTATCACTGCTATTTTCATTGCTCCTCTACGTTCTTCATTTCCAAAACTGTTATTTTTGTTTTAATCTTATATTCATTGTGTTAATATACCTTTACACTTTGAAGTAGTAAATAAGAGATGACCTTTGTATATTCAATTATTATTCTGTTTTCCTATTTAGGAGAGGCCTATGGCAGTCTTCTAAGCGATTACTGTATAGGAGGTCTGAGGAGATGGTTTCCCTTTATAATTAAAAGTGATTAAATACCTTAATTCCAAAAAGGAAACAACAAAAATGCTATGATAGAATAAGTTAAGAATACATACTGCTATAGGGCCTCTGGGAACCGGAAGATAGGGTCACTCAAGCCGCAGGTCCCCTGGGGTCCAGACAGCGCCCAGATCTGAAGGGACCTGATCAAAACCTCCCTGCACCCAAATCCAGTGGGAGGGAGAGCTAAACCTTCAGAGGAGCAGACACGCCTGGGAAAACAGAAGAGACTACACTCTGCCCACATTTCTGACTCTAGAGGAAAACACCTACGCCATCTGGGACCCTGGTATACCAGAGCCCCTGGAAAAGGTAATGCAGGCCCTCCTGGTTGCCACCCTCATTGAGAGCTCAAAAGCAGCCCCCAAGGAGCAAATTCAGCTGTAGGACCAATTTTTCTTCTCCAAGCAACCTGCCTGGTGGACCCAGGACACAGGTCCCCAGGAACAGCTGAAGACCAGTAGACAGGTTAGACTACATGCCCAAAAGCAAAACTCTGTTCCAATAACTGGATGAAAGAAAACAGGGAAACAGGGCTACAGCACTCCTGACACACAGGCCTATAAGGACAGTCTAGCCACTGTGAGAAATGTTAGAACAAGGTAACACCAGAGACAACCTGATGGAGAGAGGCAAGCACAGGAACCCAAGCCACATAAACCAAGACCACATGGCAACATCAGAGCCAAATTCTCCCACCAAAGCAAACACTGAATATCCAAACACACCAGAAAAGCAAGATCTAGATTTATAATCACATTTGATCAAGATGTTGGAGGACTTCAAGAAAGACATAAAGAATTCCCTTAGAGAAACGCAGGAAAACATAAATAAACAAGTAGAGGCCTATAGAGAGGAATCACAAAAATCCCTGAAAGAATTATAGAAAAACACAATCAAACAGGTCAAGGAATTAAAAATGGAAATAGAAGCAATAAAGAAACACCAAAGGGAGACAACCCTGGATATAGAAAAACAAAGGAAGAGACAAGGAGCTGTAGATACAAGCATCACCAACAGAATGCAAGAGATAGAAGAGAGAATCACAGGAGCAGAAGATTCTAAAGAAATCGATACAACTGTCAATGATAATGTAAAGCAGAAAAAGCTGCTGGTCCAAAACATACAGGAGATCCAGGACTCAATGAGAAGATCAAACCTAAGGATAATAGGTATAGAAGAGAGTGAAGACTCCCAGCTCAAAGGACCAGTAAATATCTTCAACAAAATCATAGAAGAAAACTTCCCTAACCTAAAGAAAGTGATGCCTCGGGGTTGGGGATTTAGCTCAGCGGTAGAGCGCTTGCCTAGCACGCCCAAGGCCCTGGGTTCGGCCCCAGCTCTGAAAAAATAAAATAAAAAAGAGATGCCCATAAACATACAAGAAGCCTACAGAACTACAAATAGATTGGACCAGAAAAGAAACACCTCCCGACACATAATAGTCAAAACACCAAATGCACAAAACAAAGAATACTAAAAGCAGTAAGGGAAAAAGGTCAAGTAACATATAAAGGCAGACCTATCAGGATCACACTGGACTTCTCACCAGAGACTATGAAAGTCAGAAGATCCTAGACAAATGTCTTACAGACCCTAGGAGAACATAAATGCCAGCCCAGGTTACTGTATCCTGCAAAACTCTCAATTAACATAGATGGAGAAACCAAGATATTCCATGACAAAACCAAATTTACACAATATCTTTCTACAAATCCAGCACTACAAAGGATAATAAATGGTAAAGCCCAACATAAGGAGGCAAGCTACACCCTAGAAAACAGCAAGGTACTTATTATCTTGGCAACAAAACAAAGAGAAGAAAAGCACACAAACAACCTCACATCCAAATATGAATATAACAGGTAGCAATAATCACTATTCCTTAATATCTCTCAAAAATCAATGGTATCAACTCCCCAGTAAAAAGAAATAGATTAACAAACTGGATACGCAATGAGGACCCTGCATTCTGCTGCCTACAGGAAATGCACCTCAGGGACAAAGACAGACACTACCTCAGAGTGAAAGGCTGGAAAACAACTTTCTAAGCAAATGGTCGGAAGAAGCAAGCTGGAGTAGCCATTCTAATATCAAATAAAATCAATTTTATTTAAAAGTAATCAAAAAAGATAAGGAAGGACACTTCATATTCATCAATGGAAAAATCCACCAAGATGAACTCTCAATCCTAAATATCTATGCCCCAAATACAAGGGCACCTACATACGTAAAAGAAACCTTACTAAAGCTCAAAGCACACATTGCACCTCACACAATAATAGTGGGAGATTTCAACACCCCACTCTCATCAATGTACAGATCATGGAAACAGAAATTAAATAGAGACATGGACAGACTAAGAATAGTCATGAACGAAATGGACAGATATTTAAAGAACATCCTATCTTAAAACAAAAGAATATACCTTCTTCTCACCACCTCATGGTATTTTCTCCAAAATTGATCATACAATAGGTCATAAAACAGGCCTCAATAGATACAGAAAGATAGAAGTAATCCCATGCGTCCTATCAGACCACCATGAGCTAACGCTGGCATTCAACAACAACAAGGGAAGAATGCCCACATATACATGGAGGTTGAACAATGCTCTATAATGCTCTACTCAATGAAAACCTGGTCAAGGAAGAAATAAAGAAAGAAATTAAAGACTTTTTAGAATTTAATGAAAATGAAGGTACAACATACCCAAACTTATGGGACACAATGAAAGCTGTGCTAAGAAGAAAACTAATATCTCTGAGTGCCAGCAGGAAGAACAGGAGAGAGCATGTATCAGCCAACTTGAACCACACCTAAAAGCTCTAGAACAAAAAGAAGCAAATACACCCAGGAGCAGTAGAAGGCAGGAAATAATCAAACTCAGAGCTGAAATCAACCAAGTAGAGACAAAAAGGACCATGCAAAGAATCAACAGAACCAAAAGCTGGTTCTTTGAGAAAATCAACAAGATAGATAAACCTTTAGCCAGACTAGTGAGAGGACACAGAGAGTGTGTCCAAATGAACCAAATAAGAAATGATAAGGGAAACATAACAATGGAGTCAGAGGAAATTCAAAAAATCATTAGATCCTACTACAAAAGCCTATATTGAACAAAACTTGAAAATCTGCAGGAAATGGACAATTTCCTAGACAGATACAAGATACCAATATTAAATGAGCAGGCCAAAACGGTGGAAAGAGTTCATTGGACTAAGAAGAGATGAATATAAGTGAACATACTTTGTATTTATTCATGAAATATTAATTTACTGACTTCATCCAGTGGCAGTCTCCAAGAAACTTATCTTGTCCTAAAAGACTGGCACTATCTCAGTGTGTAATGTTAAATATCCTTACCCAAAACAAATGGACCTAGCAAATCAGCTGGCATCACAATGCTACAATGTGTAAAATGGCATTAAACTACTTTTATCAGGAGAGGTAAAAATGGTTTCTTCATCTTTCTTTTCAGGAAAGAAATAAAGAAACATTATATAAAATAAGCACTGTAGTAAAATTGAAATATCATTTTATAATGAATCTGAGCACAGTAAGAGCTAGAGAATTCAAGAGCAGAACACAACAGAGAAATAAATTCATGGAGATTAAAAAAAAATTACTAAATGCTACCTGCCATTAAAAAGACAAAGAAGAAAAAAAATAATTTCTACAACAAACGAAAATCAATCCTTAAAATACCAAAAAATACAGAGCACAAAAAAAACCCCAAAATACAAAAGAAAACAAAAAACAGTCATAAGAGGACTAAATTAAAAGTCTTTGAGGCCTAAATTATAAATAAGAAAAGAAAGAAGCACTAAACAATCAAAAAGGAACCAAAATCAAAGACCTTTACTTGCATGTATGGTAGGGCAGATCTTTAATTCTAAGACACAAAAAGAAGAGGCAAATGTATGAATCACTATGATTTTTGAGGGCAGCCTGATATAAATAGGAAGTATCAGAACAAGCAAGGCTAAGCAAATGTTCTTAAATGAAATCTTATAGAGGCCTGAAACAAATCGTCATATAACAACAACAACAACAACAACAAAAAAAAAAAAAAAACAGCAAAAAACAAAACCAAAAAAAAAAATGGAATAGCTCTTTGTATTCTAATTCACCAAACTGCACTAAAACTTAAACTTGACAACAAAAAAACCTTTAACAGATATTCAACTAATGAAGACCAAATAACTCTCTGAGGAAATGACTCCATTACTAAATAGTGAACAGTTAATAGAAATTAAGAAGGGAAGGAAAAAACCCTGGAATGAAAATAGAAATGAAAACAACGAAACCTCTAGGACACAACAGAAAACAGGCCCAAGTTGGAAATTTGTAGTTCTAATTGGCTACAAATCAGAATAATGGCCTTGTTCTGCACCAAAAGAAGCCCTTGGTCCTACCAAGGCTGGACCTGCCAGTGTAGGCGAATGTCTGGGCCAGGAGTTTAAAAAGGGGTTGATGGGTGGTTGGTGGAAAGGGGATAACATATGAAATGTAAATTAAAAAGTATCCAATAAAGAATGAATACCTAAAAGATCAAAATAATGATAAAGTGATTAAAGTTGCAATATATGAGGAAATAACTCAAAACACATTGTATACAAATAAAAATGAAGGCAGAAATCAAAACAAAATTAAAGATTATAATAATAAACGAATACATAAGCCAAAGATCTAGTTCTTTAAGAAGCTAAAAAAGATTGTGAACCCCTTAGTATGACTAACCAAAAGAAAAAGAGGACCCAAATTAGCAGAATCAGAAATGAAACGTACTTTATTATAATGTGCAGGCCTGTCTATAGTGGAATTTACTGTCAAAAAACACTTGAACAGAGAGATATACCCTGCTTCTCCTTCTAGGGACTGAAGGTGTGTATCTATTTTTTTTCAGTAAAAAATAAAAAGCTAGAAAGAGACACAAAGAGGGTAGAAAACAGTGAGAGAGGACAGATAAAATTCTCTCACCAGAATTTCAAAATCAAGTTAAGTGCAATATTCCTTAAATTGTTTCATAAAACAGATATAAAAGGAACACTTCCCATTCTTTTTATGATGGTTATTTGGAAACAGGAAAAATAATAATACATATAGTTATATGAACAAATTGCAAAAGGACTGAGAAAGAAAAACCAGTTCCTTACACAGAAATCTCTATAAACATTGAGATAACCATAACTAAGCAAGTGAAAAACTTGCAGAAGTTATCAAAAGATGAAAATATTTATATCCATGGATCATTAGGATTAAATTACTATTTTGGGAAAATGAATGTGAAGATTCAACATAATCCCCACCAAAATTTTAGCATAATCCCTCACAGAACATATATGAACAAAACCTTAAAAGAAATCACCAAATTACAATACAGAATACAGGCCAACTGACATCTCCCATGACCAAATAAAGATTTCAATATACAGATTGGAAAGAAAAATAGACAGTTATGAATATGTGGGGACCAAGCAAAGGGATATAATCTATCTGATATCACCAAAAAAGGAGGCAAACGGCCCAATTGGCAATCTAATGATCAAAGGAAGTTGGGATTATTGTACATGTAGTTGAATTGTTGTAAAAAGCAGTCCAATGGGAATCCCCAAGCAACTTGGACTACACAAAGACTACAGGTGGTTATTCCCAAACTTGACCTGAAGATACTAATTGCTGAAGACCATACAACATCCTGGAGTGTACATAGCTAAAGGGGATGTCTCTATCAAATCCTACCCCTCAGTTCTCAGAAGAGAGAAGGATATAATGGCCAGAGGGTGTGGATCAAACACCAAGGATCAAGGCCATCTAAGTACAATATAAGAAAGTCACATATGAAAATGTAGCATCATGCACACGGCACACATGTGTCTTTATCAGTTATGCCCCCACAGCTGAAAGTCAAATTAGAAACATGTATCACTCTTTAATGCCAAAGCTACCTCTAGGAGCTAAATTGCTTGCAAATGAAACATTAATTTTCACCAAAAAGTTTCACTGATGACAAAGCACTTTTAGTGGAAAAGTTGCATGTTCATTAGAAGCTATCCAACACAAAACAATCTCAATGGAAACTTTGGACTTCTTTGTCTCATGTTTTCTGTTTTTGTTTCTTTGACATTACACGTGCTTAGCATAAATATTATGGCTACCAGTTCACAACTCAAGAGATTGGTAGCTTATAGAATGGGAGGAATTTTTTAGCTTGAAGATTACTAAGTAGCATATAAATGACACTTGAAAGCAAACATTTAAAAAAGTCATAGAGTCATATGGATTTTTAAAGGAATAAACTATAGAATGAGGTGAATCCAAGGTGCAGGAATACAAATTTCTTGTTTTCTATTCCCTATTAATAATAGACCTTAAATTTTTAATTTGGGTTTAACTGAAAATACTGGAAGTTAGAATGGCTCTATAATTGAGAGAACATATATAGGTAGGATTATAGATTTTTTCAAAAGTATATATACATATATATAATATATATATTATATATATGTGTGTGTGTGTTTGTGTGTGTATGTATGTATGTATGTATGTATGTATATGTTTACTGACATGTAGAAAATGGTGATTCCAGAAGTCATGTTTTTAAACCTTAGTGCCTGATGTAAAATACTCATATGCATGGTGGTATCAGTGAGACTCTTAAGGTCAAAAGATTAAAATCAAACAGGCTCCTGACATTGCTCGTGTCACCCAAAATTAATATCATGCTGCATATTGTATCACATATTAGGTTTATAACATATTTTTATCATATATAAACTGAGATGAATTTTCATCCATACTGGCTAGCTTTCTTCAGGATGGAATGCGCTTCGTGGTAAAAATTCATTCATGATCACATTGCTATGAATACAGCAAGCAACAAACCGGACTTCCAGGTACAATGAGCCGAATGGTACAAATTAAGTTAAACAATTGCTTAATTTTATTTAATGTAAGAGAAAAACTTTATCACTAGTGAAGCAGGCAATACCAAGCCATAAGGAGGTGCTCAAAAGTGTTTGAGCAGCTTTTTGATGCACTGAAGGCTCAGAGACCTTAAAAGAGAGGGAGGTTTCAAAATTCAAGAGCACAAGTATGGCCAAGAGCTGAGAAATGCTGTCATTGGGATATGAAATGGGAATTGGACTTTTATGGGGTATGTTTCACATAACTATACACTTCTTTGGAATCTATAGACAATTCAAATAGTTGCTCGGAATAAAGTGATACAGTGATGTAGCCTTACTCATGTTAAAAAAATCCTGTAAGTGGGAGCACTAAATGAAATCAAAATACCACAGAAACAAAAACAGAAGTAATGAAGGCTTTCATGTTAGAGCCTGATAAAAGCACATATTTTTCAATTGAGGAATATGCATATATTCCCAAATTATAGGTGCCAGTTTCATACACATAAAAATTAAATTCTATGGGCACTTTTTGAAAAATGTTAAGAATGACAAAATTGTTTCACTAATTTGATGTGTGTCAAATATAATAAAACCATTATATATAAATAAAAACTCAATAAGGCTCACAAATATGAATAAGGCTTATATATTAGTTAATACTGATATATCCAAATTAGTTTCTGAACTTAGGTAAACATTTCAACGTATGATGAACTTCAAAACAAAAAATTCTTTACACAATTACTTTAATCTTTTATGTTTATGGCTTAATTTTGGGAAATCCTTCATGTAGTCTGGCATCAAAATACTAACAGCCCTACCTAATGAAAAAAATAGATTGTATGAATATACTACTAAACCCCAGAGTTTAAAAAAATATAATCTTGTTAAATAACCTATGCCACTTAAATGGTCTCAGGGGAAAAGAAACCACAGAATAATGTTAAATACAAATATATAAAAATGAATCTGTTTAGGAAATGTGACTTATTTTTTAAAAAGGGGTTACAAGTAATTATTGCTACTATGTGCCTATGTCAGTGTATATGAACATGAGTTTAGATTCCAGGAGAGGTGCTGCTGTAACTTGTAACTGCACCTGCAGTTTTAGGCATGTGGGGCCTACATAGTCGGGGCCAGGAATGGAACTCTGTCTGTAATCTAAATTGCTTACATATCTCTCTAGCCCAAAGAATAAAATTCAATATTACTCAATGCTCAGAAATCTTAACTTTTATTTGAGTGAGGCACTGAGGAAATGAATTCGTGAATGTTCAAAAGTCCAATCTGAACTAGATCGTAATGTGGTACAGGCTATATTTTAAGTAGGATAACTTAATTCCCAAAACATCTGAACCAACATGGACTTTGCAGAATTAGCATGGGATATTACCTACAGTGCTTTTTGCTCGTGCATTCCAAAAATAATTCCAAAGTTACTTATTTGTAATCAAATGACAGTAAAACATTAACATTATGTATATCTAATGTAGACTATTATATAAAATATGAAAGTGACTTTCATATATCCACATATTGACTTCATTTTACCAGACATTATAGTAGTTAAATATATGGAATGTATAGGTAAGAAAACATTTAGTTACAAACAGAATGACATACCTTGAGGTTGTATATGAAGAATAAATTTAAAGCAATCTATTCTCTAATCTATTAAGTGTGATGCAAATAAAACTAAAAGTGTATCTCCAAGTTGACAAGTATTTGTAAGCATCAATTCTGAGGAAAAAATTGACTACAGTGAATATTCTGAAAAATAAGAGAAACAAGTCTGAACTAAATAGAACAGGTAAGACAGTATAAATCATCAGTAATAACAATGGAAGAGACAGAATATAGACATAAAGCAAATTGTGTTTTCTAATATGCTCAAATTTGACAACATGTTTAAAAACATTATTAAATACTCCAGCACGTTAATAATGAAGATCAAAAAGAGACGGAAAAAGATCTGATAAAAACGAGGGTGATAAGACAGGTAAGTATGATATGAACAAAAAGATGCTTGCAAAAGAAAAACACAAAACTATGGCATAAGAGAACACATATTTAATGCATAATTTATGTACAACCTATTAATAAAACACATAATGTTTCATGTGACATACATGACATGCAGACTCGATTACAAATGCACAAATGTAGATACTCAGCATGGAAACTCAAACAAGACAATGAAATGAGTAATGTAATGATTTAATACTTTAATAGTGAATACATAAATACATACATAAATACATACATAAATATATAAATGATAGTCCTGGTAAATGCTAAGGCATTTAATCAAATGTCGACCTTGTATACATAGCCAATGCATTTCAAAGTAAAAGAAATTTGACATGTAACTTTGAAGCTATTATCTTGACCGATAAAAAGATGGAATTATTTAAAAATAAGCTAAAACTGTATGTACCAGAAAACCCCAAGTTTGGAATGCACTATAAAAGTAAAGCACCATACAGTTCTAACTGTAAATGGTATATTTCTATAATGTCACCACTCAAATCAGAATATGCTACGCATTACTTAAACCCTTTAATAAATAGAAAATCATTGAAAACAATCTCTATAATTAACTTTAAAAGTATCATGAAATATACTTCATACTTATGAAAACATTGAGACGATGCCAATGTCAATTCAATCATTATCCATGTAGTAGTGTCTCTACTTCTTGAGTTAATTCCAAATTAACAATCAGAAAATATTTATAAATTGTCTTCAAATCAAAATTCCAGTCTCTATTCAAATATCTGAGCTCTATTATGATGATTCACAAGAGTGTTTACTCTCTGCAACCTTTCAGATCATTATGTCAGCTGTAGAACCAAGATTTGATAACCACCTGAAAGGACAAAGGAAGAAAATGATAACTATTAGTTCATTTTCAAAGGATACCATTCATTTTTGTTATAAAAACCTATTTTTATGACATTAGATTATTATCTCGTTTACTCAAAAGAATTTTATTTATACAAGAAATTTGTATTGTTATTACTCTAGTGTTCTTTTGATTTGGGCTGTCAGTTTTCTATTTTGTTTAGCTATTTTAATTTTCTTTGTGTACAGTCATTATCCCTGTTATTTTGACAAAAACATTCTTATGATACAATTTTAAGTTGTATTTTGCCTGTTTTGCCAAACTCATTTTCCCTATATGATCATTCTGACTTCTCACAAAGGATATGATCATCAGCATCATGTTCCTGTTGCCATGTTGTCCCTTAAAATTATGGAATTCCTATTAAACTTTGAACCCTAATAAATACTTATATTGCTTCGGTCACATTTTTAAATATTTTTTATTGTTTTAATTATTTGCATTTGCCTGTGTATATGTATGATGCTCATGAGTTACCATGCGTAGTTGCTAGGTACTAAACTTTGGGAATTTGCATGAGCAGTACTCACTAACTACTATCTCTAAAACTTCAAATTTGTTTGTTTTGTTTTATTTCTTTGGCTTTTATAAAGATTTTCCTTTATATATGTGAGTACACTATTTGTCTATAGACATATTAACAGAAGGAGGGCATCAAATCCCATTGTAGATTGTTTTAAACCACCCTCTGGTTGCTGTGAATTGAACTCAGGGGTTTTGGATGAGCAGTTAACTATCTTACCTGCTGAGCCCTATCTCCAGCCCTGTTAATGCATTTTTTAATAAGGAACAAGTGAAGAAACTATTGTAATATGTAAGACAATTAACAAATTGATAATGTGTATACATATATTAAATCACTACTTTATTAAGATGTCTTCCTAAAAAGACTATATGAAAAGTCTGAAAATAGTGTTAACTGGTACTTTTTAGGCCTGAACAAGTGCTCTTAATTCGGACAACTGCAGAGTCCCAGTGTATGAGATTGGTAAACAATGTTATCAGAAGCTCATGTTTATCCTCAACTACATAGGTATTTGATGATAGCTTACCATGATTCTCAAACATTTATAAAACAAAGAGACTCAAACTACAGTTGTATTTCCTTTATAGAACATTTGTCCTGTAAGTATAAGGGAGACCTGAGTTCCATACTCATCATTGCAAACAATTTACCTCAGAAAATCAGAATGTGTGGAAACAATATTTCAAAAAATATGACCTTACTTGGCCTAATGAAAAAAAAAAGGCAAATCCTTTCTTACTTCGAGTTTTCAGGAATGTATATTTTCTTACACTTCCATCAGCTGTACTCAGGTTAGGGCTAGTACGTCATCATGAGCACCTGAAAAATAAAGGATGCAATACAAAGTAGGATATATATGAAACAAGTGAGGATCAGCCATGTCCTCACAACAATTTGCATTTAATACTAAATATTTCCATCAATTTTCCAATTGTTATGTGTATGTGAGACTTCACAAAGCAGAGGCTTCAGTTCCTACAAAGACAGATGTGGTAAAATGCCTAAATGGAGTCCTCTGAAAATGTAGTGAATGTATTTAATAAGCAAGTAAGAAGACCCTAGCATCTTACTTGAAATTCATGTATATGTACCTGTATATGGAGCAGGTGCCTAAGGCAAGTTATACCATTGAGCTGTAGTCTTAGGCAGCAACTGGTAGATGGGAACAGACCTCATGTCATTAATAAGTATAGTTGGTGTGCTAACAGCCAAATTATCTTCTTGATGTTACTAGTTAAATTGGACATAGGTAATTTTGAAGGATCTATGAATATCTGAATATCAACTAGAGATCCAGGACACAAGTCAAACACATACAATAAAGTAAATACTATCCTAGTATTCACTTAAATAATAAGTAATTGGCATGAGTGTAAAGGTGGCTCAGCCTGTTTCTGATCCCGGGTTATATTCTAAGAAGAAAAATGTAATAGAAAGCTTGCAATTTATCCTATGTGTAACATAACAAAAACAAACTTTATTCTTTAAGACTTTTTCTTAGTTACTATGTGTGGTAATTTGAATAGGAATTGTCCCATAGATTCATAAGTTCAGTCCATAGGGAGTGACATTATTAGGAAGCAGGACCTGTTTCAGGGGTGGGGGAGGAGGCAGGTTTTAAGGTTTCCTATACTGACGCTATGTCCAGTGTGGCACACAGTTTCTCCTTGCTGACTATTAATCATGATGTAGAAATCTCAGCTCCTCTAACACCATTATCTGCCAGGACACTGCCATGTTTCACATTATGACAAGAATTCACTGAAATTGTAAGATATCACCATTAATTATTTTTATTCATAAGAATTGCCATATTCCGTGTCTTTCAGCATTACACCCTAGCTAAAACAGTATATTTAACTCATCTAAGCTTCACTCACAATACAGTTTAATACTTACCAAAAACTTTATCTTCTCTTTTCTGTTAGATAATGTACTACACTTTGCTGATAAGACTCTGAAGTTTCTTACATTCTTCACAAATTGAAAAACCATAAAGGCATATAGACTTGGATAGGCAGTCCAGTACTCCCAGGAGGTTGACAAAAGTATTGGCACAAATTGCCTTTTCAATATTTTCTTCTTGTTTTGATGGTTATTTCAAAAGCACTCATGAAGCACAAAGGCAGTGAAATGTCATCTTCTATTTACAAGTATTAGAATTTTAACATTCTTCCTGAACATGTTTTCTGTTTGCTTAAAAATGCTCATTCTAGATGGTATCGTGACAATTTCCAAGCATGTACAGTTTACATTAATTCACTTGCAGAAATCTTCAATTATTACTGTAAAATAACACATATTATGATACAAAAGTATTAACTGCCTGAATGACACAACCTATTTTTAATCAGGAATTTCTTAACTACCTCATTTAGTATGAACTAAAATAAGATAACTTATTCCTTTTATCAATTTAAAATACAGCAACCCTACTTTATTGAATGTTTCCCTGTTAAACTACATCCACCTTAAGCTACAATCCATATTTTCTTTCTGTAGATCTATATTTGGCTATCCTTACTAGCCAACACCAAAAAAAGAAAAAATCCTCTGTATAACTTGAGGATCATGAATGATGAAATCTTAGGATGTAACACCAAAAAATGAAAAAAAAAATACAAATTCTTACAAGTTCTTTTGTGTTGTAGGGAGATGTTCATTTTTCTTCATTTTCATGCTTTCTTTTAACACAAAGCCTAATGAGCTCAGGCAGTCCTTGAACTGAGTATGGAGGGAGCTGCGTATAGTACTGTCATGTACTGGGATATTACTCATTAATCCCACCTCTGATTTTAATTTATAACATTAATTTCTTTAATGTTATATGGGCTGCTTTTTCTTAGGGTATACCAGATATTTACCTTAAATAATACTAGTTAAAAAATATACAAAATTTTAAAATTATATAAAGATGCATAAATACATAAAAATATTTGGAAAATGTTACATGATCTATATTTACCACAAATTGAATTCAGTCATAACATTGCAGAATTAACTGAATTAAAAATAAATATTACCTTTATAATTTATAAATCAGGAATACAAATAGAAATCTACAACATAAACATAAAACAATATATAATCTATATATAATATTATGACTTAAATATGTGAATATAATCACTGCAGGGAAATTGTATATATGTGGCAATGGAAAAAAATCGAGTAAAAATAATTTATAATTTTAAAATTAATTTATAATTCATAAATACTTTTTTCACAGTTAATCTATCTTGGTGATAAAAAACACCTTGTTTACGTCCTATAATTTTGTTTCATGTCTACAGTATACAAAAGACCTGGCTTATTCTTCTGTACATGAGAAATTATATATAAAAAGTTTGTATTTAACAGTTAATAGTAGTCATCTACTATTCCACTGTAATAGAATTTACTTGTATAATTTAATGTTAGGTTACAATGAAATATTTACAAGTTTATATTAAGAATGCATCTGTAAAAATTGGTTTCTCAACCTGACATAAATATCTGTATATATTTATTTACATTGTATATCTGTGTATATATATATTTACAACATGTTTTAACGCTGTCATGTAAGGTAAATACAATACTGCATTAACAAATTCACAAATGTAAAATAAACTATTCAAAGAAATATTTCCTATAATGCCTAAATATAAATATTTAGATAATGGCCTTTCATTACTACAACAGAAAAACAAATAACAAGCAACAAAATTACACTCAAAAAATTAAAAAGCATGAAAGTTTATAATGATGTTATTTACAAAATTGTACCCTGTGACACTCTATACATCTAGATAAACTAGATGTTCACATTTTATATTTGACTATTATTTACAAAGTTGTCTTGAATACTGTCATGCAGCATGGGAACACATACAACATTTTGTAGTGTTCCAAGAGGTAGCACAAAATCTTCATGAATGTCGATTTAAAGAACGTTTTTGAAAAAAAACTGTTTGAATCAGTAGTCTCATTAATTCTCAGAAAACAAACTAAATACCCATTGTGGTATTCTTGATATGTACAACTCAGATGACAAAATAGTCAACTATTATAAGAAGTGCATAAATTTACATTATTTATAAATTATTCCTGAGTTTCAAACAAATATGAAAAATTTTGAGCTCCATGATCCCCTTTATAAACTCTCAATGTGTTATCTTCATTGTAAAATTTGTGAGTCTTAATACATTTACAATTTTAGATGCTTGTTATAAAAATCTCTACTTAGAAAGTTCTGTTCTTACCATGTATCAGATGACTACAAAGCATGTAATTCTGATATATCTTGATATTTGGAAAAATAAATTATATCACACATTTTAGTAATTAGAAAAATAAAATGAAACTTCACGCCACTTATAGCATACATACTTTTAAGCAAATAGTGACAATATAATACTTGTACTTGAATTATACTCAGAAATAACTATCTTGAAACCATTATAGAATATAATCAGAATTACACACAATGAGAATTACATAGAAGTTAAGTCTTATTTACCAACAAAAGTAACCTTGTCTTTTTGTACAGAACACATTTGATCCAGAAATATTATCAGTCAAATGTTTTAACACACCTATCTATAAACACAATATGCTAACAAAGTCACTGCATACAGTTGAAACATTATATTGAGGCTTAGTAGAACATATTTTACCACTCAAAAGCATTCATCATAAATTTTAAATAAAATATATTTAGAACATATTATCAGAAATTCTGTCTATGGGCAAAAGTAGCTGTGGAATGGAACAAAGGCCAAGTAAATCTCATCATGTAAACTAAATACCATGTTTTGATACTTCTGTTATTAAAAGACTCATTAAACAAAAAGAGTAATGCCATGTGGATACAGTAGTTGAAGGTAGCTTTGTTTCTACAATGATAGAAATCTTTTTTTTCCAGTTGTCAATATTTTTTCAGTTGTCAAATGTTGCTGGGTCATATTTAAAAAAAAAAAAACTACAGGCAGAAAGGAGCTGAGTGTTAGACTGATAAATTGGGCATGACTAAATTAGCAAATCCAGAGTATGATTCAGCAATTCCAATTTAAAAAGTTTTCCCCTGCCTAGCAGTTCTTCCCCTATGCTCCCATCCCCACTAAGCTGTTCTCAATTAACCAATAACAGGAAAAATTGCTGTACCATAATACTTAAGAATTCATATACTATACTCTGTTGAAAACCAAAGTTCTAATCTATTCTCAGTATCCAATTCTAATTTAAATTAAGATTTTTTGTGATAAAAATATATTTGTATATAAAACAAGTGTGCAAATATAAGGTATGACCAGAAATTTGCATTTAAATGTTATTTCTTTTAGATACGCATTAGTATATTAAGGTTGTGATGTGTTAACATTAGGTTCATCAACAAAATATTTAAGAACCTTTCATTGGAATAAAATCAGTTAATAGTTGTCACATATATCATCTTTTTCAAATGGTATAATCATAAATTCTCTTAATTTGCCATGAAACAATAATCTAGAAATTCCTGAATAAGCATTTTAGTAATTTAATTTATTGATCTAAAAATTTTATTATCTTCAAATATCCTGCAAAACATAATCCATCACTTTTCTTCACATGATTAAATAAACATGGCTCACTATTGGATATGTAGATCTATGATTCTCTGTATAACTGCAGATATCATAACATGATGTTTGTAATTCTACCATGCCAAAAAGTCTTCTCATATATATATATATTAACATAATATTCTCTGACAAAAAATAACCATGAGTGTTATTATAAAGCACACTGTACAAAACTGCATAGTAGCAATGATAAAAGAAACCTGTTCCTTGAAAGGAAAGCCACATTAAGCAATAAGAGTATAATCTATACTACAGGGATTCTACTTTTATTTATTTTATTTCTTACTATCAAGAAAATGCCAAACCATAACACTGGAATTACTTCACCAATGTACTTAAAAATAATGACTCAATGACTCAAACATGAAAGTAACACTGACCTGTCTTCCATTAAAAAAAAATCACTTTAACAAGTGTATTATAGAAATTTCCCTTGTAATTAGTTATTTTATAAGAGCATTCAATGGAAAACACCTTAACAGAACACTGGTCAAAATCTTATTGATTTTACTAATTAACCAAAAAGTAAAATCAATAAAATTATCTTTCTAATTTGACTCTGAACTATATAAGATCTTATAATCATTTTACATATTATTCTAATAAGTTATTGTATATTTCAACTGAACTTATACCAATAAATTACCAGAACCTGTAGGTTTAGAGTTGTTTTAAAATCATATAGGAAACTAAATCTACCTGTTTTTTATTCATGTAGATATGCAAGTATTCAGAAGTAACTATGAAGGAATAGGATACTTAATAAATCACCACAGCAGTAGCTAATATACAATGCTCAGGGAACCTCACACTTCAGAAACAAAAATCAAACTGGTATGCAGATGATTATCCATCCTAATACTGCCCAAGCAAGAGTTCAAACTTAGGAATAGTAAGTTATCTCACTGAAAAAAAATTAAACAATATTTACCACATATTTCTCATATCAGTATTGGCAATTACACAGCCACCACTCCATCAATGCTTTATGATAGTAAAGAAAGATTATCCTCTCTAATTGTCCTCAGCATGTGGGAAAATCATAAAATTCCTACCTTCAACAAAAAAAGGTCAATGCATATATTAGTAACAATACAGTCAAAATGACTAGGAACATGCTCAGGGAACTATCACACAGGGTACTTATTGGATAACTGGGAAGTACACTAGCTTCTGAGTTCTAATATAGAAAAGAAGGTGAAACTTATTGTATTAGAAACACAAAGGCACTTTACACATAACATGAAACACATTTAAAACTTGCTATATGTAAAGATCTACAGCTCCAGTCTCCTTGAGAAAATCTTGTATCATATTTTAAGAACTTAAGTTTTGTTACATAAGTCCTTAAACTGACACTTTGGCTAGACTTCAGAGTAATTATTTTGAGCGTCATTTCATTATGCTCAGTAAACACAGCTCATCATTAATCCAGCCAAGGTCCTCCGCCTCAAGGTATGTTTAAAAGCTGAAAAGAATGAACATGGTGTATGGTCACCTGTTATTGGTACAGTAGTTTGAGGGGCCTGTGATAGAAAAAAAAAAACCCTCAAGATTTAGGGCAGTACTTCTATGTCAGAGCTATTGATTCACATAAAATTCTGGGCCCAAATACAGCCTAAAATAATATCTCCTGGACTGGTTACGTATGCAGTTAGTTGTCCTGTTAGGTATACAGGGAACACTAGTGAATAAGTGAATGAATGGAATAGGTATGTGGTGAGCCTATAAAATGATCACTTACAACACCAAGACAGAAATATTGTAAACTGGATGCCAGTATGGATGAGTTACATGATGAGAACCAGTATCAAAATGCATACAAACAAACCAAACCAAAAAAAAAAAAAAAATCAACACGTGCCTGGTCACTTTGACACTAAGGAGAAAACAATACTCAATGACCTAAGTTTCAATCTTCAGCATAAAAATATTGTCAATGAAGATTAAAACAGACACAGAGGGAACACCCATTCAGAGCCTGCCCCACATGTGGCCCATACATATACAGCCATCCAATTAGACAAGATGGATGAAGCAAAGAAGTGCAGGCCGACAGGAGCCGGATGTAGATCGCTCCTGAGAGACACAGCCAGAATACAGCAAACACAGAGGCAAATGCCAACAGCAAACCACTGAACTGAGAATAGGACCCCCGTTGAAGGAATCAGAGAAAGAACTGGAAGAGCTTGAAGGGGCTCGAGACCCCATATGTACAACAATGCCAAGCAACCAGAGCTTCCAGGGACTAAGCCACTACCTAAAGACTATACATGGACTGACCCTGGACTCTGACCTCATAGGTAGCAATGAATATCCTAGTAAGAGCACCAGTGGAAGGGGAAGCGCTGGGTCCTGCTAAGACTGAACCCCCAGTGAACTAGATTGTTGGGGAGAAGGCAACAATGGGGGGGAGGATGGGGAGGGGAACACCCATAAAGAAGGGGGGGGGGGTTGGGGATTTAGCTCAGTGGTAGAGCGCTTGCCTAGGAAGCGCAAGGCCCTGGGTTAGGTCCCCAGCTCCAAAAAAAAAAAAAAAAAAAAAAAAAAAAAAAAAAAAAAAAAAAAAAAAAAAAGAACCAAAAAAAAAAAAGAAGGGGAGGGGGAGGGATTAGGGGGATATTTGCCCGGAAACCGGGAAAGGAAATAACACTGGAAATGTATATAAAAATACTCAAGTTAATAAAAAAAAATATTGACAATGTAACAAAGCAAACACTCTACTCTGCAATTTTTCCCACCTTGAAAGTGATTCATTGTCCACCCTTATGTGTAACTGAATGTTTTGATGATCTTGTTCTAGGACAGACAGGCAAAGCTACAAACAGAAACCCTATCTGAGAAAAAAAAAAAAAACAAACAAACCTAAAAGAAAATCATCAAATATGACTGAGTTCACGAACTAGATGATTTTTCCACTGCTAGTACACTGAAACCATTGTCTGATGCAAGGTGACTGTAATTTAATGACTTGACCCTTTGTATTCTTCTCTAGGATAAGCTCTCTTTGGAATGACAACAGCATTTCTGTTTCTGACGTGGTGGTTTGGTAGTGAAGGTGACCAAACTCATTTGATTATCCCAAGGTTGGCATATATTCAAGAAACAAAAATCCTGGATCTGAGCCAAATAGCAACATGTGGCTTTTTCACTCCAATATCCTTCAGTGCATATTATTGAGTAGCTAAGCACTGATGAAGTATTTAAAGAAAAGAGTTTATTTATGTACAATTAAATGCTAAAAATGACTGAGCTTACTAATGCATATCAAGTCATGGTAAAATTCTAGACCTTTTGCAATTGTTTCCCAGGAAATGACAGAATATTAAGTTTCTAGAGGGAAGTTATCAATATTGTCCCTGTAATTAGAATACTCTACCAGTTTAGACAGAAAAATGATGAGTTCTCTTAATCCAAAAACCAATCTAAAGTAAGGTCTAATGTAAAGATTTCTTTTAGCAACGTTCCATGCCTTAGGAAAAGAATTCATTGTTATAAAACAGTGGAAAATGGATGCAGATGCTTAAGCAAGTTACACAGCAGACCATAAGCAAATAATGAAAATTGCTACACTAAACACTGATTTTCAATGTAGTATAATGCTATACAAAAATGTACTAATATCCACTCACAATTTCCAAAGTGATTAATCATTCCTTTTATTCTAATCAACTAAAGACTAATTGGCTGTTGTGTTAATGCTTCTGAAATTTGCGTTTAAATAATTGCTCATATACATTTCAAATAGATAGTACTTATATGAATTCTCTTGACACTTGTACTAAGTAATTAAGTGTATGACTAAAACAATGTATGCCTGAGCATAAGTTTCATATTACAATTGTCAAGTATAAGGGCATTCCTAAAATTCGCTGATAAAAAATCTTTACAAATGTTATTAAAAGGCAATGTATCTGATCACCTAACAGCTGTGATAGGATCATAACCTAATTAAGGTTTTTATGTCTAGTACTTGATTTATTCTGGAGTTCATAGATTCCTAAATTTTCTTTCTTTTGGTAGTTTGCTATAGTCTCATTATATGGCTTTGGCTGGCCTAGAGCTCATTATGTACATGTTTAACTAAAACTTTTAACAATCTTTTGTTGGCCTTTTGAGTGCAGTATCATAGGTTGTGTTCTAACATACCCAGATCAATGTAGAACTTCTAATTTCAACTATTATTTGAAATAATTATATGTAAAGCAATGTCACAAATATATCACATAAGTAGAAAAAGAGTATATTTCTTCTGAGTGGGTGAAGGTTGGCCTTCTCTGTCTTCAAAAGTGAGAGCTAGAAATTTGGAATAGTAGACAAGGTGAAAGCTAGGTGGGTATAGTAAGTTGTAGGCAATCCTAGCATTAGAGGGGATGTTGATATCAAGACATAAGGCTAACTAGGAAGCCAGACACAGACACCCAGCTCAATCTATTAAGTGGAGAATGATAAAACGTGATACCTTTGTGACCTTCAAAAGAATTCATGTACATTCATTTATACCACTACAATATGCACATGCATATATATAACACACACAAATGCATATATATGAAAAAAGAAAACCTTCTGGGGAATTATCAACACACCATCATTAACAGATATGGAGAGTGATGATTCCAATAAACTACAAAAATGACCTGAAACTTGAACATTTTCAAGATTTCAGAAGGGAAAGCCAAGTGCAGAAGTGATGTAAACAGCAAGCAAATCCACTCTTGAAACAAGGAGCTAAAGAAGAAATTTTAACTGTTATTTTTAAACCACAGATATCCCAAAAGCAAGAATCCATTACTCTACTGTTACTGTAACTGTTCTACAGATAAACATACATTTAATGCCAAGAACCGTTCTCCTTTTTGCTTCTTTACCTTAATTTCTTTACCTAAATTTCTTAAATTTACCTTAGCATGTGGCTCTATAACACTGTCTCATTGCTAATCTTATGGATTCTTGGGCAATAGAAGATGAATCCTAGTTCCCCCCTTTCTCTTTAAAGTAAAAAAGTACCACATTTCATCCTGCAGAAGACTCTTCATTCTAATAAAATTGATGGCATTTATGTTTTACATTTTTACAAAAGATAACTAAAATATTCCTACCAATACAATGTTAATGCCAATAATGTCAAGGTAAAAAAAAAATCACAGCATAGACAGGAAATTATTTAAGAACTGTAAGAATGGCCAGCTAAATAATCAATGAGAATATAGGCACAGCTAACAATTAGTCATGAGTTTTTAGTATTCTATACTAGAATGTAAATAATACCTAACTTATTTTTTAAATAAAAAATTCTCACATAGTTAAGAACTGCTACACTCTAAAAGAACAGGTTCTTGACATACTCACCACATTCCATAATATACATACTCCATAAATATTACCCTTTTCTTCTGATTGATATAACTTACAAATATAGAAAGGTGCTTTTGATTCTTTTCATGAGTTGGAAATTCCATTTTATAGTTATCCATGTCAGCTGGTGCCTATGCCTTTTGTGATCCAAGGACATTTCATTTTTGCTTTCAACAAATATAAAAGGCAAAAAGACAAAATATTTATATAAAAGATATTAGATAAAGTAGAAAACTGTGCACTACATCTTCCCATTCTGAGGATGGAATGTTGTCATTTCAAATATGACTATTTGCTTTCCTTTAGTAATTGGGCCTGGAAAATATCAATCTCCTCATCACAGCACCCCATGTGCTGTTATTAGAAGTATGTACCAATATGCCCACCTAAGAAAATATTCTATTGTGAACAGTAAGCAATATAATATAGTGAGGCACATTGACTAGATTTCAGAGTCACTCTAAGCTCAATTTTTGAAATCATTGTGTTCAGACAAGGTCCCATGTCATCATAAATCTAGTCAAGGTCTCTGTAAAATGTTCTTCTTTTAAACAAAAGATTACATTACCTTTAAATTGCAGCTATTTGGATTTACAGCTTTATTATAATAGTACAGGATGGTAGTCATGGTAGCTAAGGCCATAAAACTTCACGACATTCATTAAAAATTTCTTTCTTCAGTCATAATCTAAATTGACAGCAGGACATCATGTTAGTCTAAAATAATATGAACAGATATAATTTATTTCAGAATTGGATACTGTTCTACAAAAAGCATGCTTTAATAGATTTTATAAAATTCACATACTGAAATGACATGTACAAAGAAAAATGAACAGTTTCTCTGAAAGGTAATAAAAGAACTAAGAAGCAATTTCAAATCTTTAACTCTATGAACCTGTTTAAATCAGTAGATAAGAGAAGCAAGTCTGTAAAATTAGACAAGTATTTCATTGAATATTATATAACTTTTCTAATTCCCTTTCACCCCCAATACCTTATTGTATATTAATAGCATATAGGAAACCAGTTTCAAATACATTAATACACAATCTGTCCAAAATTAGATTATAATTAAGGACTAAAATTTATAAAATGTGTATTTTTCAAGTAATCCTCAAAATTCTGATGTTGGGACAGTGTTTCATTTATCACACCCCGTTCTATAGAACTCACTTGAAACTGTACCATTAATCTCTTTGCCTCCATTTCCAAGATGCACCAATGCAGCACCAGTGCAACTGGTTTATACTTAATCAAACACCTTCATACATGCTGGGCATAAATAGCTGACATATGTCTAGGATGAAGTAGAGCATAACAGAAATTTATGAAATACTAGAACATAGCATATTGAAGCAGAAGGATGAGATTGACGTAATCTTCATCCACAAGAGAAATTTGAGGTGTACCTAGATTATGAGACCTTGTATTAAATTTCCCTTAAATGGAGACCATAGGATGTCTAAGTGGTTAAGAGATTTTTATGTGTTTAAGTTCTTCCATGGACATTTATAGATTGTCATGTTGATGCATAATTATAACCTATAAAATTCTTAAGAAACTATGTTTGTAATAGTCTAGAATACATAGTCCAGAATGGTAAATACACTAGCAAAATAATGTTTATCTTAAAACTCACCTCTGGCTTGCAGAAAAGGAAGGGTCACCTTTAGTTCAGAAATAAGACCATAGATTTTCTTCAAATGTGAAGTCAACCATTCACACCTAAATCTCAGAGCTTCCTGTTTATGAATCTCCAGAACATGGGGAGGGTTAAATAGCAACTCCTCCTAGACATGACAGAAGCTATGCAATACCATCAACAGACATACTAACATGGATACTGGAAATTTCACAAGGCCTCGTATAGATGAATTGCCACTGACTTCTGAGAATGAGCCTTCTTCAGGGAAAACATTTATAATTTAATACTAAGAAATGAGCCTAAACAAATGTACATACAAAAAACATAATAGAACGTGTACATGGTAAACATCTGTATTTGTGTATTCGTGCGTGCATGTACAGATATGAAACAAATGTGTATGTGCCTGTATGGGTGTATGTATGTTTGTCAACTTAATTGTAGAGCATGGTTGGAGGATTGGAAAATACCTTGTATTTCATGTTTTAATTCATGAGCTATGACACACCCGTGTCATAATTGATGTGACTTTAAATATTTGATTAAATATCTCTACACAGCGTTAACTGTGACATCTTTAAGTGACCAGAATGCCTTGTACATCTTAGTAAATCATTCCTGATTTTACTTATCTGTAAGGTCAGAAATCACGAAAACATTTCAACCATCTTATCCTTAGAAACTACCTTGAGAAACTTTATGTCGGTTTTTACTTAATATAAACTTAGTTTAGTAACCTTTAACAATAATTTCACCACCAAATCACAATAAGTTTCACTCTAACTTTAACAAAATCAGCAGACAAAGAAAAACCTCAATTCAATTGCGCTATGTATTTATTATCTATAGTTAATGCAGTAAGAGGGGTCAAAAGCTTGCAGGCGACACAATTTCACAAGAAGCATTGTAGGGAAAGAGAAGGGCTGAGATTTATCAACTGTATCTTAGGGTCTTGGTGGACGCATTCCTGGGGGAGGTGGGCCTAGAAAGAAAAAATTTAAAAAAAATTCCATTAATGTTAAAGGTATATTAATACTGCAGGACCTGGATGTCATTCCCAAGTTATAATATAACCACTAACCTCTAATTCCTGGAGGAGGGGGTCTCATTCCTGGAGGGGGCATGCCTATAGGTGTCCCTCGAGCAGGGGGAAGTCCAATTGGTGGGCCCATGGGTGGTCTCATTCCAGGTGGAGGAGCCATAATGCCTTAAAATTTGACAGAAATAAGTAAACACTTCATGTCAGCTCAGTAAATCTGTTACAATTTAGCACAAAACCGGGGTTAAAGAAATGAGCCAACAATGGTAATGAGAAATGAAGTATCTCATACTATAAACCAGAGTTCCACATTACACACTTAAAAATATGTAGACCAAGCATCACCCCTATGATCTACAAGGTGACATGGCTGAAAGAAGCACTGGTGTGATAGTGTCAAGGCTTGTGGGAGTAAGGGTTATCTGACTGAGTTTACATTCCTCTCCTATAGATGGAACCAAGCACAAACAGCTCCTTAGATGGCCAGAAATCTGAGACTAGATTGGCCACAAACCTAGGGAACAACAAAATATTATTGGTCTGCTTAAGGAATGCAGCACTAATGACATTCTGCATTATCTAGATCAGTGAGTTGTGAAACCATCATCAGAGAAGCTTGCTCCAATAGATGGAAACAAATACAGAGACCCACATGCAGAAAATGTGCACAGAAAATGACCTCCTTCAGAACTCTGCCCTAAGTCCTCATGGAACCCTACTGAAGAGGAGGAAAGAGATTATAAGAGTTAAGGATAAATGATACCAAGGAAAGAGGGCTGTCTAGCAAGAAGACTGGTAACATTTAGTATTATACCAAGCTTGTACTTGTCTAAGTAACATGGGGTGCCTGTACTGAAAGCTCTCCTATCAAAACACTTAAAGAGAAGTCCATGCCTATCAGTAGATGACAAAACTATATCTAAAGTATATTTGGAGTTTATCTCATAATCGTTTGAACACCTATTTTATCTTCTGCATTTCCTGTTTTGCTTTTATTGGTTTACTATGTGTGAGAGGGAATATATCTTAGTATACGTTTGCTTTTTTTTGGGGGGGGTCTTTATCTCATGTTTTATGATTGTTTTGGCCTATTCTGCTTTGCATTCTCTTTGATAGTAAAGAACGTGAATGGGGAAAACAGAAGGAAAAACCATCAAAATATATTTAGAAAAAATATTTTCACCAGGCAGTGGTGGTACACCCCTTTAATATCAGCACTCAGGCAGCAGACACAGACAGATTTACAAGAGTTTAAAGCCAAGCCTGGATAGTCAGGGCTACACAGAAAACCTGCCTCCATTAAAAAAAAAAAAACCACCTGTTTTCAATTAATAATAATTTAATAAATAATTAAAATAGTCCCCAAATCACGAGTTAATAAATTCTCAGCAAGGCAATGCAATGATGCCTTATCTCATTTCAATCACAGTACTTAAGATTGTATTTCCTCAAGATTATAGAATCACTTAGAAACAAAATCATTGTTATTTATCATAAAGCCCTTACCTGGAGGTGGGGTTGCTCTGCCTACAGGTGGAGGTGGAGTTCCCCGTCCTGGCGGGTACTGGGTTGGGGCTCCTGCAATGCTAGCAGTAGCAGCAACAGCAGCAGCTGCAACAGTGCCTCTTCCCTGTGGGGTCATGACCTATGACGTTATGCCAAGAAGACAAATGGTGTTAGTCTTTTTCCAAAAAAGAAAATTAATACTAAATATGTTCTACTAAAAACATTATTGCTGAGTCTTGTACTTATCTTACTCTATTTCTTTTAAGCTAATGAACAATAAATCCAGAATCTTATGCATAATAAGCAAATATTCCTGCTGAGCTGCTGAGCCCACAGCCTGGAACTTTTGTTTTATGGGTTTATGTTTGCTGGTAGGTTGTTTCTTTTGTTGTTTGTTCTTTCCTCCAGACAACAGACACTGTGTCTAATATTCCTGACTATGCTAGATTTCCTTGAGATCTATCTCCCTCAGCCTTCAGAATGTTGACCACAAAGTCATGCACTACTACATCCAGTTTTATTCTCAGTTTTTGAATCTTAGCACGTTTAAATTTTCTAAGTGTGTGATTTTAATCTGGCATATATGACTGAATCTTTAATTGCATCAAGTCTTTTTTTTAATCTTAGCAACTATTAGTCTCTTCCATTTACACACTTGAGTATTAGATCTTTCTAGAACATGTACAACATAAACAGTATAATGATAGCTTTATGTTTCCACATTTCATCATTCCCATGCTCTATTTATATTTTCTCTTGGCTCCAGCTGTATATGTAGCAGAGGATGGCCTTGTTGGGCACCAGTGGGCGGAGAAGCCCTTGTTCCTGCCAAGGCTAGACACCCCACCCAGTGCAAAGGAATGTTGGGGAGTGGGGAAGGGGGTTGGTTGGGAAGAGGGAACATCTTCATAGAAAAAGGGGAGGGGAATGGTATAGGGGCATCTGGCCAGGAAATCGGGAAAGGGAATAGCATGTGAAATGTAAATAAAAAATATCCGGTAGAAAAATATTTCCTCATTAATAGAAAACCTTTCTTTTTTTGATTCATACCTGCTGGGATGGGCCTCCAACTCCTCGGACAGGGCCTGCTAATCCAGCAGGAGCTTGGGGAATAGGTACACCTGCTGGTACTCCTCTGCCAGCTGCTCTTCCAACACCAGGGCCACCTGCAGCACCAGCAAGTGGCACACGAGCAATGCCAGTCTAAAATGAAAATGTATAGCTTACCCAACAGAGTGAATTTGCTCAAAACTAATTTTATTGAAAGGTGAAATCTTAACAGTCCACATCTCCAATCACTTTATGATTAGAATAAGTGATGGTATAATACAACAAATTCTCTTCCTCAGCACCCTTCAGATTTTATATACCGACTGAGATCCTATAATCTTGCATAAACATAAATGAACCCCTTCTTCCCAATAAGAATTCATTTATACTTCTGTCCTTCACGGATCTTGTATTCACATTACCTTCTAATAGAAATAGCATGTTGTTACCAGAGTACAAACACTGCTTTGGTCAAATCAAAATACCTCCCCTTCCTTACTACACTAGAAAAAAGTAAAGTATACAAGTTTAAGGCTAAACATCAGTGTTCTTCCAAAAAGATATATGCAAATGTAAGTGGGTATCCAGTTTGTCCAATGATTGGTAAACTATATTATATGTTTGTTAATTATTGACAATTGCCCCTGAAACCTTGTGAGAACAGAATAGCATTAAGAAAAAAAATGAAGTCAATTCCTTACCACACCTTAGGTAGTATCCAGTATACAAGTAAAGAGGTGGAGTATCCAGTATACAAGTAAAGAGGTGGAATCATAAATAAATCCTTAATTCGTAAAGACACAGCTCAATCAATACTTTTATTAAGTACTAGGTATATTGTAGTATTCTTCTACTGTATACTGAGAAGATATTCAAATAACAAAGTATCCCACACATTATAGATCAACCATTTGAATATAAATTAAAAATGAAAGTCAAATACATGCAAGTCCTCTCCTATATCTTCCTTACATCTTTAGGAGGTGGACCCTCCACTGTCATGGAAACCAAGTTCTCTCCACGTAGCAAGACCAGACCCAAAACCCGTTTTTCTTCACGTTCTGGCTGTTTTGCATTCTTTGGCCTATAAATCAGAAGTAAATAAACATTAGTTAATTCATTAAGGTTTCATTTAAAACTCAATGCAACAATTCACATGTAAACAATGTTTTATTTGGCTATTTACTCTGAGGACTTAGTCATATAAAAATAGTAAAATTATTTTCCTTTGAATGCTTGCTAGATATTATAAAATATGCAAAATGATGTTCTTTTGCAAAATTTAGATACAGATTTCATGATGACTTATTCAAGTAGGCATAATTGAATCCTCAATTATAATAAAATTATAAGTGTACTAAAACCTATAACCAAATAATATTGACAAGAGATTTTTATTTTTGCCAGCATGATATGCATTTGATGCAATGTAATGATTTGACTGAATCCTGAAATAGGGCTAAGAGGTCAGATAGGAAAATTGACTCATTAAAGTGACTACATTCACTATAGTTACTCTATGTCATATTACTTCAGCTCAAATCTTCCCTCTAACTTCTCTCTCCCACATCCATGACCTAAAACAGCCTTACTTGATCTTCCTGAACTCATCACAATCACAGAGGATCAAATTCATATGCTTGTCAAAAGCCTTAAAGGTGCCAATGAAGATTCTTCCATCTTGCAGGATACATCTCATTCTATAGTCAATATGCTGGAGCATCTTGCTACTCTTACCCACAGTCTGCCAATTATAAAGGAATATCAATGGTAAGTGCATCTATATCCCATTTTTCCAACAGTAACTTATTCATTACCTACACTTGTATTAATGCTTCTCCAATAGTTTGTTTCATATGTTCTCTAATTACTAAAATATCAAATTGAATTAGGATCACTATAAATCTCTCTTCACTTCTCAGAACCTATTATCTCATCTAACACGGTTAAGAGAATTTAATACTAAATTGGGGACCTTCCAACCTAGTTACTCCTCAAGAGTTGCTATTTCAATGGTCAACCGGTCCTTCCACATTGTTACCTAAATTTCTAACAGAGCACCTCTTCCTCTGAATTATTTTTGTAAACAAAATATTTCCTCATTAAAAACTATGAATGCCAACTCAATGAACTAAAATTAGCACCCCAAAAGGCACACAGATCAATCAGGCCCACATCACTATTATTAAAATATTTTAAATTTGTAATCCATTACAAGACTGATGTGATGACCATGAGCCCCTATTCTTCTTGCCTCCACATCAAAATGCTGGTTTTAGGCATGGGTCATAATATTTAAATCTAAGAGTAGCTATCATCTTTTCTTTTTTAGTCTGAGGCCTTGACATTCAGAATCACATTAATCTATAGAACAATCTCTCTTTATCCAACAGTTCTTTCCCAGTAGACTGTGCTTGTGATCTGCAATTTGATGTAAGAGTCATCTATCTACAAGTTGGTCCCTTAAAAGATTTAGTCATTGAAAAAAAAAAAACCTGTAAGTCGTCCATTCCTTGGTACTCTTCCCGAAGATGTTTTTTGATCACCCTATACATGATCTTAATTGTTAAGCACTGAGCATTCATCGTTATGGATTGTTATTTCTAAAATTCTTTACTAAAAATCCTCCAAACATTGAGAAACTATGACGGCTATCAAAAAAGGTTTGGATATCAGCTCTCCAAACCTTTGCTTAAATGTACAACTTACCATGATTGCTGTTCCACAATAGCAGTTGTCAACACTAAAATTTCAAGATCCTTAATACTTGGAGAAGGGCAATAAATAAAGGTTTGATGCAGGCTATTAACACAGTGTAAGCTTGACCAAAGTTTCACAATCAGTGGATAGGTCCTGCAGAGGAAAACATAATACACTGTACTTCAATTCATGGCTTAAAATATTCAAACATTGTAACTTCGTAAATATACATGTTCTCTCTCGTGTCCAGTGATAATCTGTTTCAGTCCTCCATTTTAACAGTACTGTTACCACCACATCTATGAAACCCACTGGACATGAGTATTGGGAAGATTCCTGGGTATATTTCTGGATGCATTTATAGGACAGATAGCAATGCTACCTTCCTTTCTGGCTAACATGAGATCACAGTTTATATTTTAAGCTCTAGAAATCCACGTGTCTAGGGAGCTTACAGATTTAACCTACAATTTTAATTTAACATGTTTTGCCTGCACACATATCTTTATATTATGCATGTGCCTGGTGCTTACGGTAAGAAGAAGGTATCAAACCCCTTAGAACTTAGAAGCTACAGCTAGATATGAGCCTCCATGAGTGCTGGAAACCAAAAGAGAGTCTTCTGCAGAACCCACTGAGACATCTCAAAACATTGCCAGGATTTTATATAAGTGCTTATAAAATTTGATCCTCTTGCTTGAAATGAAAGCACTTATACTGACCACCTTCCCATTAAATATTTATTTTTATAATAGTAAAAAAATTTAAAATACTATATATTTCCAAAACACCCACTTTTTTCACTTCCCAAAATTTATTACTATCTCATTTACTTCTTAGTTCAAAATGAACTTTTGCCCCCTCTTAAAACTATGATAGGTAGGTAGCCTTCCTCCACTAACCAATGAGTTTCATTGAACAACACAAGCTATAGCTGAAAATTGACAGATGGTTACAATAAAATATACATACATAATGCTGAGGAAGAATTCATTGGCTGTCTGCCAACAGTTTTACAGAAAGTTTGAGAACTTTTAAGTACTAAAAAAGTAAATACAACAAAGGACTAGGAATATTGCCTTTTGTTAAAGACTGCATGTTAAAGCATAAAATTTTCTCAAATATTTGATTATATTTATTTCAGCCTAGCATAGAATTTTCAATGCTTTTCCTGTGTGTTAGGATTACAAAGGCACTCTGCCCACACATTTAATCAGAAGTTAATCAGAAGTTTAAATGAGAATCTGAAGATGTGATAGTACAAATTCTTGGTTTCTAGAGGAAAGGGTTTGCAAAGCCCAATCTGGCCTTAAATATACTCTCTATTTTACTTCCTTTCTCATACTGCTCTATTAAAATTCCAGCCTTGAAGAATATGTAATCTTTACATAATCCTTTGTAAATTGACTACAAGAAAAGTAAAGAAGTACTCATTTAAATTAAAGTCATGTCCTGCCTTGTCTTACCTTGTATCCCTATGACTCTGGATAGGTAAGACAAAGCCTTTCCACACACCACAAAAACCTTGTATAGTTTTATGCCTATGAGAACTTGGGAGAAGCAAGGCAGGATAGGATGATGCCTAGAAATTCAACGCTAGCCTGGAATACATAGGAAAACTTCAGGATATCGCCAAACAATACAAACAGAAAAGCTGCCACATAATATAGTTACATATATCAAGACCAGAATGCTTCATATTATGTTTTGGGGAATATGGAGAATATTTGTATGTACACAATCATCACATTTAAAATTTGTCACATTTTGCCTGGAGGTGAAGCATTGGGAGGATCTCTTAGGAGTTCTAGGCCACCTTGGTCTACAGAGCAAGTTTCAGGGCAGCCAAGGTTATACAGAAAAATCCTGTCTCAACAACAAATAAATAAGAAAAAGAAATCTGCCTGTCTGTCCTTGAATTGCTAGGATTAAAGGCATTTGCTACTATGCACAGCTATGTCAAACTAGCAAAAGTACCTTTCTTACTCTATGTTTATGTAGCCCTTATTCTATGATAAATACTCTTAATTCTTCCTATAACCTTCTCTTTCTATCTTCTCAAGTGTCACAAGTAATTCAACTAATAAATCTGTTTTCACAAACAAAGGCTAGCAAGCAGTCCTTCAATGTGACAATATCTCTTTGGCGTTTTGTTTTGTTTTGTTCTTAAGACAGGGTTTCTCTACATACTCCCGACTGTTTTAAAACACAAAGAAGTCAACCAGGCTGGCCTCAGAGATCTGAGTGCCTCTGACTTCCTTGTGCTGCCATTAATGGAAAGCATCACATCAAGCTCAATGTGACCTTGCTATTTCCTATCATGAACCAGCCATTGTTATTCAAATGAAGTCAAACTCATGCATGTGTGTGAAAGGAATATCTTTAATCTAAATTAAAGTTATTAAAAAATTATTAGCTGGACAGAGGTGGCACACACCATATTCTTAGCACTCAGGTGGCAGACATATTTGAATTTAAGACCATCCTCGTCTTCCAAAATGCATTCAAAGAGATGGTGAAGAAAAGAAATTTACTCAATGTGGTGACATTGGAGAATCAATAAAACAGACCCAGCACTCTGAAATCTGTCTGTTTTTGGGATAAAGACATGGCATTTTATGATAAGTGAATAATTAAGATAAGGCACACGATATGCAGACCAAAGAAGAGGTGGTCTATTTGATAATTTTCTTAGTTCTAATTCTACAAGTTGGTCCAAACAAATCCTTGCTTTAAGAGAATGGACTGGTTTTTAGACAATGACTGATCCTGTTTTAGGTTACAACTTTTTTTTCACGGCTAATTATCTTCATATGGGAGATGGTCGTGCTCATTTCTTCTGTTTTCAGAATCCAGGAACTGGGTGAGTGGCTTATTTTTGTCCTTTTAATGTTCCTTGAGTAATTCATATGATTGCCTAAATGGCACACAAGTATCTCAGAAAAGGACAGAGACAAAAATAAAGAGATGACAGAAACTTACATTAAATGTCTCATCACCCCAAATGAAAAGCAAATTCTCTTTAACAAAACCATTTTCTAGATATTTGTTATAATAATGTACACATTTTTAACAAATTGGTTAATTTGAATTTGTTGCTTTAAAAAAAAATCTTCAGATCTGTTAGCACATTTTACCTGTGTTTCAGATATGATTTTCTTTGTTTTCTTAAAATATAATTTTTTATTGAGGGAAAAAACAATTTTACAATGAAAGCTAATCTAAATAGAGAAAATCTCAAAGCAACCTCAATACATGAGAACCAATACAGGGCTGCCCAGTGTCTCCATTCTTAGTTCATAAATTAAGATAGTAAAACAGAAATAAGGAGGAAACAAAGGAGAAATAGACAAAGACAAAAAAAATAATGATAACTTTATAAATGTAATGCTGTAGACTATACTCCAATGTTCCCAGCAAAAACCATTTCTAGATAACTTTTAGGAGCCAAAGCCAATATATAAATGACTTTAGCCCTCTGTGCCATTAACAACCACACTAAGAAATCTGGAAAGCTGATTGAAAATTGCCTCAAAAGTAAAAGAGATAGCTACCTAACCATCAGCTGGAGAGATTCACAGCAACCAAATAGTGACTCACAACCATCTGGAGTGTGTTCTGATGCTCTGTTCCGATGTACCTGAAGACAGGTACAATGTAGTCAAATAATATAAATAAACCTCAAGAAAGAAAGAAAGAAAAAAAGGAAGAAAGAAAAAGACAGGGGGTGGGGAGGAGAGGACAGGACAGGAAGGAGAATGAAAGACCCTACAATAATCTGAACCATGTTGTAGTTGGTTCATAACATACAACATTATATATATGCTCAGAGGCTAGTGACAACATCTGATATACATTCCAGTTCCAGGATACCCAACCACCTTTTCTGGTATGTGAGCACTAAATACATATAGTATGAATTCAAACATGCAGGTAAAACACTCACATACATTTAAAAACAGAGAGCAACATAGTTATTAATAGGCTTTAGATATCAACCCAGTTCTCAAAAGAAACATAAATAGCTATAAAAACTTTTAAAGTGTTTAGCAGTGCTGAAAAGATGGCTCAGAAGTTAACAGCTTTGGATGCTCTTCCAGAGGTCCTGAGTTCAATTCCCAGCAATCCCATGATAGCTCACAACTATCAATGAGAGCTGGTGTCCTCTTTTGACCTGCATGTATATACATTTGCATATGCATATACACACATATATAAGTGCAGACAGAACACTTTATACATAGTAAATATTTAAAGGTGGGGGGTAGCAATCAGGGAAATGAAAATTAAAACCACCTGGAATACATTATGTTTCTGTCACAATTGCTAAAGGAACAGAACTGACAAACACTATGTAGGGAAGGTTTATTCAGTACTGTCAGACTACATGCTACAGAAGACATACAAAATAGGATTGAATTTCCTTTTAAAACTATATACAGAACTGAAACGATAGCTTAGTGGGTAAGAACACTGACTGATCTCCCAAAGGTCCTGAGTCCAATTCCCAGCAACTACTTGGTGACTCACAACCATCTGTAATGGGATCATATGCCCTCTTCTGGTCTGTCTGAAAACAGCTACAGTATACTCACATAAAATAAATAACTATCTCTAAAACTCTATACAAGTCTATAAATCTTACTGACCTAGTTACTCCACTCTAGGACATATATATGTATACTGTACCCTACTACACCCATTGTTTAACCATGTTCATTTCTCGTGATTTCTATTCAGCTGTAAAGAAAATAAAATCATGAAATGCACAGGGAAATAGAATTGCAAAGAATTGCAAAACATAAGTAGCACTCTGGTAATGCAGAAAATAAATCAAACAAATAATGCATTTCACAAATCTAAATAGTTTCTCTACAGAAAAGGACAGTTAATGGAATGCACAGATAGATCTCAGATTTGGAGAATACCTTTGCTTGTTATATCTGGCAGAAGAAAACTATCTAGAATATATAAAGAACTCCAGAGACGTTAAATCGGTAAAATAAATGGTTTGAAGAGATTTCTCAGTAGTCTTAAAGGACATTTTGGGGTCACAGCACCCAAATGATGGCTCACAACATTCTATCACTACAGTCTTAAAGAAATCTCATCACCAAACTTTCAAAACATATACATTATGTGAAAGAAAATTTATTTGTAGTTCCATGCTTTCCAAACCCATAATGTATAAAACAAAATAAACACTGTCAGGTATGAAATATCTCCCTTGAGGTGGGTGGTACAGTGTGGTGTAGACTACACCCTCCATTGTATAATATGTACTGATGTAAACTATTATATTAGTGTATATTATACATTTTACATTTCCAACCAGAACCTGATAACAAGAACCTATTCCTTAAAATAGCCACATAATTTATTTGCATAGAGCAAAAATATCTAACTGAATTTTTCCAGAAGCTTCCTAACTGATGGCTAGGTTTCAGTGTCAGAAGGTGCTTTACAGAATGCTGGAAGAACTCCATTCTATCTTGTTGAGAGCCCTGTGACCTACAATAACAATCACCCTGTTAGGATTTGACCATTGGTGTAAGGATGGCATGGATGTTATAGCAGTAGCCAACAGCTTTCTAATTTAACTATATATTTTAATAGTTTAGTTCTTTTATTAGCTTTTTGAGACAACAGTCTCTCTATATATCACTGACTGGTCTGAATATCATAATTTGGGCTGGCTGGCCTGTGATTTCCATAAATCTACATGCCTCTGCCTCCTGATTGGTGATATTAAAGGCCACCGTGCCCAGCTTAATTGATACAATTTTAAAAACTGAAAACAGGAAGAGATTTGGCTCTATTTTATGAGATGTTACTATGATTTTGCAAAGGACCCTAATTCAGTTCCCCCTAAAACAAAGGAGCTTATCCCTGTCTACACCTCCCCTTCCAGGGGATTGTGATACCCTCTCAGGCCACTGAAGATTCCTGTAAAAATACATAATGTTTATTTTTAATTACTGTTTTTCTTATGTATACTGTATACTATACCCTGTACTATCTTCAGACACACCAGAAGAGGGCATCAGATGTCATTATAGATGGTTGTGAGCCACCATGTGGTTACTGGGAATTGAACTCAGGACCTCTGGAAGAGTAGTCAGTGCTCTTAACCACTGCTCTCCAGTCCCATGTTTATTTTTTTTTAAGTAATAAAATAGATGAAGTTAAGGCATGCTATACCTGGTACTCAAACATGGCTAAGAACCAGTAGCTGAGAAAAATACAGGCACTACAGTGGAAGCTACTACTATTACTGTTAAACTGACATAAAACGACTGCCCTCGAAAACCATTACACCCATATATTAGTTCATTTCTCACCTTGTATCAGAAGCTTCCCTCTGCAATGGATGGTGCTTTATAGAGACTTGCAATTGACCAAAGTGCAGAAAGTGAAGTGGAAGGCTCAATCATAAATTATATCACTCCACTACCACCCATGTCAAAAAGTCATCACAGAATGGATAGAAAAGTCATGAACTGGCATTAGAGAACTTCTGGGAAATAATGTCTTCTTGAATGGTAAAATTAGTATACTTATGAGCTATCATAATTATAAGTAAACATGCATTTGATACCTGCCCAAAACTTAGCCAATCAACAGTCCAACATGGATGGATGGCTTATGAGACTTTCTCCTTACATTAAATTACAGCCAGGCAAGGTCATATAATGAGATCCTGCCTGAATAAATACATTAAGCCTGTAAAAAAAATAAGCCTAGTATGGTAGTATACACATATAATTTAAATTTTTAAGTCATTGAAGCAGAAAAACAGGCCTTCTTGGTCAAAGTGAAAAACAGAGTCTCATTTTGCAGTACTTTGTACCTCACTAAATGAACTCAAACTGCTGCTGCTGATGCTGAGAACACGTTGGGAACGAGTGACACCTATATCCAGAGCCCAGTATTTTTAAATGACAAGTAAACACGTTAACTTTATTTCACACTATGTCCAAGAAATCCTTGGACTGTGTGAGTACTGTATGCCCATCGTAGATAGACATACAGTTGAAACATAATATTTCTAAATTAAATAAATTGGCTTAAAAGAAAATGATCTGCAAAAGAAAATGCATTTCATTGTAAGAGAGAATCTAAATAAAGGAAATTTAAATCAATTAAGATTGCAACATCATTAGACGATATTTTATTACATGATATACTGATTCAAGAGAAATAATCACGGTGAAATTCTTTCTCTAGAATTTTATGACTACTGCATCATAGTTAAAATGACCATTTCAGTATATTCATAAATTGAACACTTTCTTGAGAGTAATAAAAGCTAATAAAATACTGTGTAAAATATTAAGAGGAATAAAGAATCTCACAAGAATTATATAAATTCTCTAATAAATGAATGTTTTATAGGATAGAAAAAACCAAGCAATGAAAAAGAATATTAAATTTTCTTAATGAATTCTAAAATAAGATATAGAAACATGACATGAGGGCAGATACATTAAGATCTTAATTATATTAATTTCAGTGTTATTTAATATGCAGATTTTACAAAATTTCTGTATGTCTCATGTTGGGTTATATATTTTTTAATACCTAATTGTATCACTTAAGTTCCAGATACCTTATTCTTTTTTTTTACTTTTGTTTATTTTGGAATTAATTCTAACCTGTTTTTGTTGACTTCCACCACCTTGAAGTTCCAATACTGCTTTAACCACCTCTTGGTGTCTCAGCTAAGAACGCCTGTCTCAGTTCTGCCTGGAAATCCACCACAGGAATTTGCTGTTGCTGAGAACGCCTTGGGTACAAGTGACACCTACAGCAAGAGCACAATATTTTTAAATAGTGAAAGGCATCTGTCTACGTAGATAGCAATAAGCAGGAAAATATAGGCATCTTTACTCTAAAAGAGACTCCTTTAAAAAGTCTAACATAGTTTAAAATATTGTCATTTAGGTATGAACATATCATTCAACAATTAACTTGGTATAGGGATTTCTGCCAACAAGAATGAATAAATAACTACTAGATATTTGTTCAGTATGGTGATATATCCTACTACTTAAAAAGCCAAGAGTCCTCATATAGAAGGTACCAAAAGTACTCATTTCTCAATTAAATTATGTAAAACAATAATTTCAAACATGTGATGGGCAAGGGATTTGTTTAAATGGTTTACAAATTATTAATGAGGATATTTCTCCCAGAAATTACCTAAACCATTTACACCCAAGAGGAAGAAAAGCAAATGGAAAATTTGACCATTTCCCCTACTCATTTTTCTTTCTCCATCCTACCATGTAGTACGAATATATAATGTAGATATTTGAGAACAATTTTTGTCTTCCTTGATATTAAAGTGCTAAGCTCAGTCATATATATCTGTAATTCCAATATGAAGAAAGGATAGACAAATAGCCTGGCACAAGTTCATGGCAATTTAAGTTTACTATATAGAGTTACAAACTATATTAAACTAGACAATAAGACCCTATCTACTGGGGGCTCGTAGCTATTAATACCAGCATGTAGGAGGCAGATTCAGGCAGATCTCTATGAGTTCAAGGATAGAGATTATTTTTATCTTATATATAGTGCTAGTTTCAAGACAGAGCTTTATGGAGAAACCCTGTCAGGAACACCCCACCCGCAAGGAAAAGAGGAGAAAAAAAATAAAAAGATCAAAAAAGAAAAAAAAGCTGTATCAAAAAAGCATTATCAAAATGAGCAGGCATTAAATGGCATAAATTACTAATCCCAGCACCTAGAATGTAGAAACAATAAAATTAGTAAAAGGCTAGCTACTACTGCCACAAGAACCTTTTTTTCTTTTATAAAATTTACTTATTTTATATATGTTAGTACAATGTCGCTCTCTTTAGATACACCAGAAGAGGGTATCAGATCCCATTATAGATGGGAGCCTCATATGTTTGCTTCACATTGAGCTCTGGACCTTTGGTAGAGCTGTCAATGCTCTTAACCACTGAACCATCTCTCCAGTTCATGAACCTTTTTACAAGGTGTCTGTGTATACATAAGTGCACACACACACACACACACACACACACACACACACACACACACACCGAGAGAGAGAGAGAGAGAGAGAGAGAGAGAGAGAGAGAGAGAGAATTATAATAAAATAATGATGTATAGACAGCTGGTTTGCAGTTAACAAGTGTTGCTCTTAGGAAGAATGTTCAATTCCTAATATCCACCAAGTAGCTTAAAACCTTCTGGGAAATGTTAACTCAAGTCCCAAGAGACCCAAATGCCCTCTTCTGGTCTTGAATAGTAGGTAAGTATGTGGTGCAGACATATATGCAGGAAAACCATAAATATATATAAAATAAAATAAACCTTTCAAAAAATATGTCCATATATCTGATACCTTAAAACAGCTAAGCTCAGTGCAACAAGAGATTTTGAGTCATGTATGTCATTGCTCTATACAATAAAATTTTAGCAAAACACAAGAGCCATTTCCTATCACATAACTAAGTATTCAGAAGGCAGAGGTAATTGGATTGCCATAAATTTGAAGTCAATCTGGGTCTACAGAGTGAACTGTAAGAGCCAGCGCCACCTGGTGAAACCTCCAAGAGACAGTAAATAAAATCAGAGGGGAGAAATGAACAAAAATGCAAAAAGATTTGTATTCTAGTAGCACATAACCTATAGTTGTGAAAAAGCCAAAGCAAAATTGCTGTGATTTCAAGTTCAAGTCCCATCCATCTAATACCCAGCTCTTCAAAACAAACAACAACAAAGAAAAAAAAACAACAAAGAAAACCTGAGGGATCCTTCCCCATTAGCAAGATGGTTATTGAAAGTTTACATACTATATAAAGCTTCTGGGAGTCAAGATTTTATTTTCTCCTATTTTTAGAAATCATTCTTAGCCAGTTATAGTGGTACTTGCCTTTAATAGCAGAAGCAGAAGGCTATCAGTGAGTCTGAGTCCAGCCTGGTCTATATAGTAAGTTCTAGGATAGACAGAGCTATATAGTAAAACCCTGTACCAAAAAATCATTTTAATCATGTCCTTTAATTAATTTTATTTTGCAGATTGATTTGAAAAGGAACACACACACACACCCCTATCTATAATATTTTGCCATCTTTAGTCTATTCAACTATTTTAATCCTGTGTGGCACAAACTGTTCCCTATTGTCTACAATTTTGGGGTGAAAAGTCCTTTAGTATAAAGGATGTGAAATGAATAGCAATATATGGCTGTACTGTCTGCCCCCAAATGCAAAAACAAATGCCACGTTGTTGAATAAGAAATAACTATTCTTATAGCACTCAAATACTACATTCTATAAAATAAAATCAATATAGAGATACACCAACGTGAGAAGGTAATAAAGGTATACTGAGAAACAAAACCTCATTTCTCCCCTTATATACCCTCAAAAACACAAATGTGAATGCCATTAATAAGTCCTGAAAGGAGAACAATTTGAGATTATCTCTATGGAAAAAAGAAGAATGAGCTGATAATAGTTGAGACTCAATAAATTCAGAGTTTATACATCAATGATCAGTATATTTTAGAGTTATTTAAGATAAAGATCAGGATTCATTTGTGTGTGCATATGTATATTGAAAGAATTGATGAAAATACTTATAAAATTTTAGCTAAGATATATGATACAATGAATCTAAATATAGTTTGTCATGGTAGTGCACACATGTAATACCAGCACTTCGGATGTGGAGAAGGTTCAAGAGTCAAGAGCATACTTTGGTTTGTGACACAATCAGGTCAGTATAGATTTCCATCTCAAAATAATAAGCTTCCTTACAAAGAACAAATGTGTGCATTAATGTCTCACCAGTGCAGAAAAAGCATTTATTATGAATGGGAAATGAATAGCATAACTTAGATATTCATACTATAAATATGTAATTCTAATGGTACAAATCCCTTACACATTAAAAAAACAAAAATAGAACACTTCCATTAAGTGTATGTATGAAGCTCTAAGTTTAATTCAAACATCACAAAAAATGGGAAAGGTGAAGGAAGCAACATTCGTGTGATTGAAATGTCAGGAAAAAGTCACCATGTTATACTGAATGCAAATGTAAGGAACCAGGTGTGTTGGTGCATGGTTTTAATTCCTGCACTCCTAAGGTGGAGGCAGGTAAATATCACTTCAACCAGGCATGGCTAAAATGGTAAAAGCTAACTGATGTTAAAACAATACAACTAAGGATTTAGTTATTTTGTTACATCTTCCCTATTAGGTCAATTAATTCAATTAATGTCATTCTAATCTCTTTTCTGTTATTTGCTTCTTAACTCAGAAGTCACATACTCTTGGTTGCTCAGTGAGGCTGTCCTTCTACGTTTGACCTGGACCTCAATCTCTGGCACGTGCTGTTCAGTAGTTCTTCTCAAGTGTAAACGATCCCTGAATGAGAAAAAAAATAACAAATGCATTAGCTTATAAAAATTATTTAAATGAATTATGAGAATTAGGAATGGTACTCAGAGCTCTTGCCTAGGAAGCAGGAAGTCCTGGGCTCCATTCTCAGATCTGTATAAATTAGAGGTTGTAGTACATACCATTAATCTCAGCCCTGATGAGATATAGGCAGGGTACCCTAAATTAAAATTTTAAGGATACTCTGCTACCTACCAAATTGGGAATCATACAAGGCTAAAAGAGTCCTTATATTGAAACATAAGTATAGAATTGAAAAATGGTTCAGTAGGTGATGCATTACCAGCTGTAAATACTAACCAGACAACTGTAGAGTGATCCCTGGACCCTTGAACATGTAGGTGGAGGGAACCTACTCCACAGAATTATGTTTACTTCTATGTCTGTCATACATGCATGTTTCCTCTTACTACCACAAACACACAGTAAAGACAAAATAAAAGCTTGAAGGAAGAAATAAGGGCTTCACTTAGAATCTTTTTTCTTTAGTATAGTGGATATTAAAAGGCATTTGTAATCTAATTAAAAATGAAAAATTATGACAAATTGTGCCTTAATTTCTAGTATTTTAAGGTAAAAGCAGGAACAAAGGCAAAAAATAGGCAGATCCTGCTATGTTCAAATCCAGTCTGTTCTACAAATACAAGTTCTAAATCAGTCAGTGATCAAAATAAGATACAATTAAAATATTAGAGTATTTTATGCTTAAAACATATTAGGATCTGGAGCTAGAGAGGTGGCTCAGCAGTTAAGGGCAATTGTCTGTCCTGAGTTCAATTCCCAGGAATCAGAAGGTGACTCATAGGCTCCTGTGTATACTGCAGTCTGATGCAGTCTTCTGGTATGCAGGTATACATGTAAATAGAGCATGTTAATAGAGCATACATATTAAACATTTAAAAATATTAGAATCTGTGATTTAAGAATAATTTAGTTAGGGAAGAGCATTACATTAGAAAAATCTGGATCAAGATCAGAAAATGAAGTAAAATTATTTCCAACTATATTCTCAAAAATATTTATGTAGATGTAACATACACATACCTGAATATACATATAAAATATACACCAATTCTCTACCAAAAAAAGGCAAGATCACTCCAAACTATTTTGGAAAATATTTTTAGATTGTAATTCATATATGTAGAAGACTAATGAAAGCATAAAATCAAATTGGAAAATTATTAACTAAACATATCCATATGCACATGTAGCTACCTTGAAGATTAACAAAGAAATAAGAGGGCTGCTTAAACAAAAATGCTATAAACAGGCTGGGAAAATGTACCACCATGTTAAGATCTGGGAACACCTCACAAAATGGCCGTTCTTTCAAACTGAAGATAGAGTAAGAAGGGCCTCTGGGTAGCCATGTTAGGAACTGCAGAAACCATTCATAATACTGAAATTACAAAAACCAATGCAGAAAAGACATATGAAAGGTCTTTGGCAAGTCAGATTATCAAAAGCAGAATCTAAATGCCAATTTTCTACCTATCTGTAAAACTAGATTTATTAGCAGTTAACAGTTGTTTATAGAATCTTACCTGTTCTAAAAATACCTGACCTGTGTGTGTGTGTGTGTTTGTGTGTGTGTGTGTGTGTGTGTGTGTGTATACACACGTAGGCACTTACTTATAAATCCCTTTCAGCAAAAATGCTCTCTAAAACCTGAAGGATGTATATCAGCTCATACCACACAGCAAGTTCAAGGTCAAAATTGGCTCTGTGCCAAGGCCTGCTTCAAAATCCCAAATTCCAGGTTTGCTAACCCAAGGACTAGCAATCATAGATTTGCTAAGTTGAAATGGGGAGACTTATTTCAAGACTAGTTTGAGCTACACAGTTTTATTAACAAAATCTTGCCTGAAAACAGCAAGGAATCACTCATAAATTCTCTTACAAGTCATTAGACAAGTAACATTGAGTATAGTAATAAATATAGCAGAATAACTTCAAAAACTGCATTTTAAGTGCAAGTTTTAAAAATGAAGATACATTCATGAAGAGGAAGGAATAAAGGCTATCTAAATGGTAATATTTAGTAGAATGGAATAGTGACCAAATTCAGTCACTTTAATGTAAAGGTCTGTAAACAGACCAAGTAAAATAACACATTTAATAACAATAAAGTTCCCTTAATTAAAATTTGTTCCTCTAAAGTGAAGAATACTCACCATGTTCCCACTCAGAATGTGCTATAGCAATAATCACAAGAGCAAGACGTCAGATGAGACAGCATTTTGAAACTAGCCTGAGTTACACTGAGATCCTTCCTTAAAACACTAACAAAATATTATTTGAAACATCATGTTACTAGAGTCTAAAGACTAAATTATATTATACACAGTAGTTTAAAGGTATGTTTTTGAAATCCGGCAACTGCAATGTGAAGATTACAAGTTTAAGGTTAACCTAGTCTAGATCAGACTGTCATGTCAGAAAGACACAATCTTCCGAAGCAAAATTTTCTAGAATTTGCCATTTTTTTACGATGACAACCATAAACACTACCTACCCGTAGTGAAGAAAAACAAGATTTCTTTTTAAAAGTCAAGCACAAAAAAAAAAAAATTCATGAAAAAATTTCAAAGTATAAAATCCACCCAGATGTGTCACACCTGTGGTTTCAAGGACTGGAAAAGGGAAGAAGTGAAAGTGAAGTGGATCATCAACTCTAGTGACAGCGGGATACATACCATGTCTAACATTAAGATGAATTACGTCAGAATCCAGTTTTACATTTTTAAGTGTGTTTGATAAAGAAATATAACATGCTGTCATTTTGTTCATTATGCTTTCAAATTTAGTTTCTATTTCAAAACTGTAAAAAAAATAAACACTATTCATTCTTAGAGCATGCACTACCCTGTTTTTAATTTGCCTTCCCTTTAAGAAATTACAATCTATATTTTTAGCTGCTACAGGGAGTTTAATTTTTTTAAGATAAGCATTAAAATATAAATATAAATTTCCTACCTGATAGGTAATGCTATGTTAAGCATCACCAATAATATTAGGTCCAGACCTGGCTATATTGTTCTAAATTCTCGCCCATCTATTCTACTACTAAAAACCACAGGTTCAGGTTGTACATACCTCTAAGCTCTATATCCCTTATCTCGCCACCCCATCTTCCAATAAATTCCCCCCTCCCACACATACCTTCCATTATAAAAGGTCATGGAAGATAGGACTAAATCTGTGAAAAGGAGCCTGCGCCAACAAGTCTCCATTTTCTGCCCACTCCCTACTGCGACACTGCAGGAAAGGAGATAGGCAGCTATAGCACCAGGTTAAGGAAATGGTTCTCATCCCCTTGATGCTGATACTGCACAATCCCTCTGCTAATTCCCTTCTTTTAGAGGTAGGTGTCACCTCTAATGCATCTGTTTCCTGTAGGGAACAAACCAGTCTTCCATAGTCTTAATTCTGAAGGTCCTTAAGAGAGGGTGTGGCTGAATTTCCAACACTGCAGAACTGACAAGTGCTGGTCCCTCCTTCGATTTGTTGCATAATGGGGAGGGGTCTACTGCCCCCCCCATACACCATGCAGCGCCTGCGCACTTCAGTACCTCTGCAGCAGCGGCCATCTTTACAGATCCTCACAAAGGCGTTTGACATAGGACATGACCCCTTGATAATACCAAGAAGACATTAAATGGTAAAATTCAGGAAGCCATGAAAAATAAAATAAAAAAGACACATTGTCTTATTACCTCTACTCCGTGCGTGGGTAAAAGCAAGGACTGCATAGATTTCATATACTACCCCACCGCTGGAGAGGTGGGTTGACAGTGACAAAATAAACAAGAAAATGGAACACTGAGGCTTTCAGCCCTATCTTGCAAGCAGTAGACAATTCTACAAAAGGAAACAACACGACACAATACAAGAAAGGATAGCAAGGAAGAAAATCCTTAAACTGAGGACAGGCCATACCACGGGTTCTGTTCTCATCAACTTGCCACCTCCCACAATACTGGTACATTCCACATATCTACCTCTCCAGACCCCACCCTGGAACAGCCCTGAAGCTGACTGCCACTGCACTGCAGAGCTAAAAGACACACCCTACTGCGTCGGTTCTACCAGACTTTTTACAGTAATTAAACCTATCCACTCTCAGAGCTCCAAGAACCCAAACCACTGTGATTCAGAAACACTCTGGCCACCTGCAACCTGGACATAATACCATCATTTCTCTGAGTTGCAAGTATCCTCTTGCCGCACAGCCGCATGACCTTGAAGTGGTTACCGAGGTATCAGAGTAAATCACCCACTAGCCTCAGGCGGAGATCTCCTTCCGCCAAAACAGCCGTGCCACCACTACAAGGCTCTGACAACAGCTTTGAAGCCAAATGAAGCGACTGAGCTCCCACAACACCACCCACTCAGCCAAAAGGCCGCAACCGCAGAGCTCCCTAACCATGAGCACAGAGGCCGCGGCAATACAGACCAGGGAAACAGCTTCCATCCCCCTCACCCCTTGCACATAGGCCATCGCAACAGAGTTCCCACCCATCCCACCTCCCGCGGAAGCCTACAGGTTGCGGCAACAGAGTCCACAAGCCCTATAGCCAGGCTGCGCCAGTGGAGTTCCCATCCCCCACGTAGCCCACAGGCTGCGACAACGGAGTTCCCATCCCCCAGAGCACACAGGTGGCGGCAACAGAGTTCACATGCCCCATATCCAGGCCGGCCGCGGCATCTGATTTCTCATGCCTGGCAGCCCATAGGCTGCAGCAACAGTGCTCCCACCCCACTCCCCCAGAGCACACAGGCTGCGGCAGCAGTGTTCCCACGCCCCATCCCAACAGGCTGCAGCAACAGAGCTCCCACCCCCCCACACTCGTGCGGCCCACAAGCTGCGGCAACAGAGCTCCGGCATCCTGAAGCCCAAAGGCCATTCAGTAACCGTTCCAAAATACCTGAATCTACAGGTCGCGGCAATACAGCTCGAACATCCAAAGATTCCACCGGCCGATACAAAAGAGCTCTCGGATCCCGGAGCCCAGAGGCTGCGGCAACATAGCTCCTACATCCTGGATTTCACAATCAACAACCTCAGACCACCATAATAAAGGCAACGTGTTACACGCAGATGCCGCACTAATATACCCAAGGAGTCGGTCAGACGGCTCCAAAGGATTTCTCTCTGATTCTAAAGAATAAAAGTATCTGGATCATCGAAAACCCCAAAACCCCAAATCTAGAATATTTTGATCAAATAGGGAGCACTTCCAATACTAGAAGAAGCCAAGTGCCCAGCTGACCTTCCTCGCTCCATTGCGTTGCAAAATCTCTCCTCAGAACCAACCGTCTGGCATCTCCAGCACCCTCTACTCTCTGCGCTAGACTTGCCGCAATGGCTCAGGTTTTTCGTGCTGCTCCCTACGCATGCGTCCAAGGCAAGGGCTGCACATGCGCACATTTTTGCCGCAATGCAGGGGTCCATGTCACTCTCTGACTGCAATGTCCTGTCAAAAGTCAGCTATCTGATCTTCAGAGTTCCTACTAAGGAAATTTGAGCAAGTATTTTCAAAAAAAAAAATAGCTGTCAATCTGGGCTAATGGATACAATTACCTATTTCTGAATATATTTTTACAAAATTAAAAATAGTTCCCAAGAAGTTGTAAGCATCACTGATCTAAACATGATTTTCAAATACAAAGATTTTTCTATATGGAAGGGGGAGATTTTAAAATACACAGATTTTTCTATATGGGAAGGGAAAAAAAAGGTTTGATCTCCAATATTAAAAAAAATGTGGTTTCTAAGCTAAACCAAAAATAATGATTTTCGAAAGAAAAAAGCATATTAAACATGAGACCCAGCCAAATTGTCAGATGCTTAAATTTCTGTACAGAAGTTTATCCTGACTCCTAATTCTACATTTATTTGATGTAGTGATATTTGTATTTTCTTTCTCTGCATTAGAACATATTATTAGGAAGACAAATATTTCTCCCAAATCATGGTGCAATTAAATTTTAATAGAAATTACATTCCATTAGGAAGCTTCAGCTTCTTTTGTTGTTGGTTTTGGAGAGAGTTTATCTGTGTAGTTCTGGCTCTCCAAGAATTTTCATTTTTAACAAACTGGTGATGAACTCAAGATGAACCTACCTCTGCCCAGTTCTGTAATTAAAGGGGTAAACCAACAACAACTGAGCTCTATATAATATATATAAATATATTTATGATATATATTATATATACTTATAAAATATATGTCTCATATATATGAGAAATTCCCTGCCTACTAACTTTTCTTACATTTAAACTGTTATCAATAATGAATAACTGGTGGGGGTGGAAAATAGACACAATTTACTAACAAATATATGACCTCATAGTAATGCAACCTAGTAATTCCAGGTCTAAGGAAGCTTCTGTAGCAGGATTTTTGCATACTCAAGGCCAACTTGGGTTCAATGTGTGACACTGTCTCAAAAAAACATTATTTAGATTGTGAATACATATACATGCATTTGTTTCTGTAACTTTTGACTTATTAATTTCCTGTTTGCCCACATAAATGCACTGTTGAGATCTTAACCTCAATATGCAGGAATTTGTAGATCAGGAAAACAAAATGACAAGTACAGAAAACTAAGGAAGCTAAATTTGCATACGGTTTAGCATACCTTTACAGCTTCTTATTGACTGAGTCCAAGAACTGTTAATTAGGTATTCTAACGGGTGTTGAGGTTCTCGACTTCCATCCTCCCCCCTACAGAGCTGGCACCAGTTCCCAAACATCCTATATTCAAATTCAATGAAGATACCATCTGTACATTAACCTGGAATTTTGAAAACAGGTGAAGAAATGTATTACCTATAAATAAGAAATAGATGTTGTTGTCAGTCCTCAAGGAAATGCAAATGCAAATCACGGTGGGAGACTACTTAGGGACAAAATAAAAAGACAATAGAGTAGGGCTAGGAATGTAGGAATGTAGATCAGATCTCTTGGGGGTGAATTTTGTTGTTGCTTTTCTGAGGCTTGCTCTTAATCTGCCCCAGGTGTGTATGGAAATTCCTCTGCAGCACTAGCTGGCTTAAAACTCTGAATAAGTTTTCTACCCTGACATTACAACTGTGAATCACCATGCCAGGTTTTGTCCTTTTGTTTTTTGGTTTTTTTTTCTTTTGTTTTTTGGCAGGATGGAGCAGTTGCAGTGGGGGTGGAGGAGGGCACTGTGTTGTTTTCCCAAGTTGGGGACATTTTGAAACAGGATCTTTCCTGGTTGGGTAGGAAACTACCTTGTAGGAATTATGTGGTGCTAGAAATCAGACCAAGGCTACACTTTGCAAGTCTGGGTTTCATAATAAAATATTCCTGTTGTTTTTGACACTGGTTTTTTTTTTTTGTTGTAGTTGTTGGTTTGTTTTGTTTGGTTTTTTATTTATTTATTTATTTTTTTGTATCTTAGTCTCACTATGTCCTTCTCACTGACCTGGAACTTGATAATGTAGACTAGGCTGCCTCAAAACCACTACTGTGCTTCCTAATACATCCAGTTTATAAAACCAGTTGATAGTATGTAGACTTCGTAGGAACTGAAAATACAACAGCTGTCTTGACAACTAGTGAATATGTTACATTGAATTTATTAAAATTAGTGAATTGGTATTGCTTAATATATGGCATATTAGATTAGAAGCAGCATAGTTCAAAAAATAAGTGGCAATCAGCATCATTATAGTTAAAATTTTATTAAAACCATTAATAGTAATATACTGAAATAAATGAAATGTATAAATCACTGAAATGCTTGAATTGGATTGAATTTATATGGCTTAAAATATGTACATTTGTCCCATACAAATTAGGGATTTGTTTTCCTGAAATTAAAAGCAAACAAGCAGTCCCTACTTTTCGAAATTGTTATCTAACATGCATCAAATTCATGCAATCAATTCATGAAAGACTCAAGAAGAAAAAAGCATAAGTAAACAAGAATGGACTCTGCTTCCCAAGTGCTATTATTTAAGGTCTGTGCCACCATGCCTGTTTCTTCCGTTTCCTTACTGAAATCCATAAACTGATCTTCCCTGCCTCCATAAATTTTATTTGTTTTAGCTTTAAAATAATTTTTTAAAAATTCTGCTGTATTATTTCTTCATGGTCTCCTCACCTTTTCAAAACATTTTTTAAACTTATTTTTGACATCAATACTCTCATGTAATTTCATGTAATTTCAGCCACAATTTTTTTGGATGATAGGTGTCGCTGTTGTTACAGTGTCAAAAGATTTCCCAAATGACAAAGAGGTTTTTCTTTCTTTCTTTTTCTTTTTTTTTTCTTTTTGTTTTTCGTTTTTTTTTTTTTTTTGTTTTTACTGTTTTGAGATTATAATAGAAAATTACCATTTAGCTTTCCATTTCCTCCTTCTAAGACCTCCTGTGTACTCCCTGCTCTCTTTCAAATTCAAGACCTGTTTTTCTTTAAATGTTGTTTTGAAATTCAAGGATCCTAATTGTGGAGCTCTTTTGTCTCCTTCCTAGAGTGAAGTTTGATGACCTGATACAGCATTTTCCTGTTAGTTAAAAAGGGATTTTTACCCAGATAACATTTTCTGTGGTGGGTCTGTCTCTCTGTCTCTGTCTGTCTCTGTCTCTCTGTCTCTGTCTCTGTCTCTCTCTCTCTAACACACACAAACACACACACACACACACACACACACACACGCACACGCACGCACATTTACTTTATTACTTTATAAGTGTGTGCATTAGGGGATGAGGGGCATGCCTGGTGTTCTCAGAGGCTAGATGAGAGTGTCAAATGCTCTGAAACTGGAGTTATAGACAATTGACCTTCCATGCATGTGGGTGCTGTAAATTGAACCTACATTATCTGAAAAAAAAATTGTCACTATTTTTAAGCACTCAACCACTACCCCAGGCTTTCCACCCCCTTTTTTTTAGTTGAACAAATTGGTTTCTAACAATATACTCTGATCATATATTGTTCCCTTCCCCCAATTCCTTTCAGATTCTCCCTTACTTCATGCCATTCTACTCTCTCTCTCTCTCTCTCTCTCTCCCCCCCCCAGTCAAAAGTAAAATCATAAAAATATCAAGATCATAATCAAAGTATCCAAGCAAAGACCAGTCAGACAAACAAATGTCCAAATAAAACAATATGAGAAAAATCATCCATAAAACTACCAACAATTATGTTTTCTGTTACCCACCTATTCCTAGCCATGGGGCCTAGCCTGAACTGTTAAGATATACACAGACTACCCAGGTTCAAGCCTGATGGGCTTTCAGTGCTTAGACAGTGTAATGCACAGTGGCTCCCACCTATAACCCGGAAGCTATTTGCAAGTGGCATCCACTTGCAAAGGGAAATAGGTTTCTCCTTTGCCAATAATGCCTATGTTCACTTTTTTGTACTGTAGACTTTCTGCTTTTTCACATCCTATTTTTCTTTCCTTGTACATAATCAGTGAAAATGAAGAAAGTAAGTTAGTCGTGATAAAATGTTCTACAGTTTAAAATGTTAATATGAATAAAGAAAATAATTATGATTCATTATACAGCCAGGGGCCTTAAAGTTAGCCAGGATAGGAAACTAAGATAATTAGTGAAAGTTCTGCCTCAGAATTGCTTTTGTCTGAGATTTATTGTTTGTGTTGTGGCTCCTGCAGTTGCTGAACTGCTGTTTTGTTGTTGCTATTATGAGACTGGCAGTTACTATGTAGCTCAGGCTTGTCTGGAGTTTAGTATATAGACCAAGATGACCTTTAGAGATTCACCCATCCTTACAAATGATGGGATTAAAGGTGTGTACTACCAGGCTCAAGGTGAGGACTTTGAGATATCCACCCATGGAATGAGAGAATGAATTAAAGTTTGGCAGGTGATTATATGTGGATATGTTTATTCTGAGTGCTGTGGAAATGAAGAAAATATATGTTATAGAATGTATTTCTCTTTGATACATGTGAGAACATGGTCAAAAGATGATGTATGGGGGACAATGTCTTGGGAAAATCTGAGAGAAGCTCTAGATAAAAAGACTGGCCCAAGTGGACAAATTGCCCCAGGAAAATGTTACCATAAAGCCAAATGCTGTACTAGTGAACGTCTGAAAGATTTTAAAGGCCAGACAGCAACTTACAGAAAATATGAGTGCTAAATAATTCACATGCTAAAGATTAACTTTAAGGCTGGGTGTGGCAATATGTGCCTTTAATCCCAGGTACTAAGACCAGAGGCTGATACTTATGATTTTTAGCATAGCCTGGTCTATGTAGTGTGTTCCAGGTCAGCAAGGACTTCATAATGAGATCCTTTAAAGGTGTTGCTGTTGTTGCTGTTGTTGTTGTTGTTGTTGTTGTTGTTGTTTTTGTTGTTGTTGTTAATTTTTAAAAGTCATGCATGGTGGATCTCTTCATGTTTGAGGCCAGCCTGATCTACTGAGTTCCAAGAAAGCCATGGCTATTAAACAGAGAAAGTCTATGTCAAAAACAAAAACAGAATCATCAAACTTCTTTTTAGCCAGGCCCTGGTGTCTCATGCCTTTAATCCCAGCACTTAGGACGCAGATACCATTGCACTCTGAGTTTCAGGCCAGCATGGTCTACAGAGAAAGTCTGTCTCTGGAAAAAAAATAGAAAAACAAAAAGAAAAACAAAAGCAAAATACGCCCTACCAACATTTTAAAATGATTAAGTTTATCTTATGGGTAAACAATTATCTCCCACAGAGTGTTGTGTACCTTTCTCTCCTGAACCAAGATAAACTGGGGGAGATATTATTTTCCCAGCCCTATGATTTTCAGCCATCTGTGTGTAGTTTGTTCTATGGAACAGCAGGGTCATGCTACTACTTTGGAGCATATGAACATGAGAAATCTGGAACTTGCTTCATTAGCTATGCCTACTATATGAAGTCCAGGGACAGTAAGATGGTAGATGATGTGATTGGAGCCCAGCCCTATGCTTCTACTGCCAAGTGCCTGAACATTAGCTCCCTGATCTTCAGCATCCTCATGCTCATTATCTGCATCATAATTTTCTCAACCACCTCTGTGGTAGTCTTTCTGTCGTTTTCACAAAGAATGCCACATTCTGGATTCTAGCTGCCCTGTGTTCCACAGTCCACATCTGGCCTTTCCCCGAGGCTAAGGCCTTGACCCTTTATGCTATGTGTATGCAAATGTTACCTTCGCATATCTGTCCACAGTGGATTCAATAAAGTGCACTTGGTGGCAAAAAAGAAAAAGAAAAAGAAAAGCACTAGAATGTTTTAAGTGCAGCTTAATAGGGCATAGTAGTAGGAGCAGGGAAGACAGTGGTACTAAGTGTGACTTGAACATTGGAGACCTGGATCAAGGGGTTTCAGAGAATAATACATGCTATAGAGGTTGTTCATGTGATAATTTGGGCTGGTGGCTGATTTCTTCCTTTCTACTCTCCCTCACATGGACACACACACACACACACACACACACACACACACACACACTCCCTGGCCCTACCCTATGTTGAAGTATAATGGATAAACAACTTAGAACATGCAAAATGGAACGTCCTTTGGTATAGGACAATTTCAGAACAACCTAATATTTTGCTTGTGTTGCTTGGTGGTTGGTGGCCAGTATTACATAGATTTCTTTTGAAAAAGAGTAAGCTGAACAAGGAAAAGAAATATAAAATATTTGGTTTGAGGAGAAAAGGAGCATCAGAAAATAGTTTAAAGAAGAGGCTAAAGCAAAATGGAACAAAAAGAGATTGATGACCTCCGGGCAAGGCCCTGCCCAGCTAAACTTCCAACTTGTGAAATGGAATTTAAAAACAGCTTTGGTTCAGATGTGGCAGTACATAACTTTTACCCCAGAACTCAGAAGACAGAGATTGGTGGACTTCTAAGTTCAAGGTCAGAATGTCCTGGAGATCAAGATGTAGGATAGCCAAACTTAGACAATAAGGAAAGTATAAAAAATGGAAAGTTGGTGAAGATGTAATTAAAGTAGGGAGCCACATTCTGGACCAGAAATCAGCAGTACTTCAATGCTTTGGTTAAATACAGGGTTCCAGAAATTAGTAAGACTCCAGACCTTAGCATAGCTTGTTGAAAATATCATCCATGCTATAAAACTCAGCAAGTAGACAGCACCTGCCAACACTAAAGCAAGTCATAATCTATCAAAACCTGTATAGTTCTGGTAAAGTCTCATAATGTACTAACCTTGCTTTTAGATTCTGTAGTTCTACTCCTGGCTAGATTTCCTTGTTAACTGAAGTCTGACAACTCTGAACACAGTTTCTATGCTTAAAAGCTTACACTGAGGAAGGCTCAGAGCTACATTGGGATCTTGAATTCCCCATGTAGTTGCTTGCTAGCTAATAAAGATTTTCTACCAGTTTAAACCCATGTACAAGCAGTCTTCTCTGGTGAAAACCCCACAACATTTCTGGAGGTCCCACCAAACTCTCAGAGATCAGTCCTCAAGACACTGGGGGTCTCAGAATCACTTGGAGCAAGGAAAAGTCTTTTGGTCAAGGGAATTCTAGGAGGTGCAGAGACTGAGATGTTCCAGCTCCATGGGGCTCTGCTTGATCAAATACTGCCTAATTCCTTAGAGGTGTCTAATACTTCTAAATTAGTACGTCATAGGGTCTGTTACCTCTAGATGTAAGTCTGGTCAGGGCACCTTCTGGTTGGACAGACAGGAAAGTTCAGACAGGAATGAGGATCTGGTGCGCAGGATCCATATAAACATTACTAGATCATTCTATCTGCTCAGGTGTATGAATGTGTGGTAGCCACTCCCGGTTGTCCTTTTATGTCTGTGTGTTTTTGACAGTTCTTTTTCACCCTATTAACCAGTGGCTCCCTTTGGTGTAAAAAACCTCTGGCATAAAATCTTTGTCTTATATTGAATCCTTTTGCAACACCCCCACCCCCACATGTCGCCCAGAGAAACCTAAAAAAAAAAAAAAAAAAAAAAAAGCTCTATTTGTCTACTCCTCGAGCAGGAGCACTCAATTATTTAGTTGCTTGAATCCTGCTCACAGGGTTGGCCCCTGTGTGGAGGAGGGGAAAAGCCAGGTATTTCATCCAGGGCCCCTTGTCCTCTAAACAGAATGCACACAGGATAGGGAAAATAGTTTCCCCAGATGAGCATTCCCTCTACACCAGTCATCATGCTCTAATCAGCCACAGAGAAGGGAAAAATTACTGGGGGCTAAGTTTGAAGGAAAACAGAAAGTTCCACCCCTTTTCTCTTTTATGATTGTTGTCACTCTTAATCAGTGATCCATAAAACGCAGCACTTTCTAAAGAAAAGGAACCAAGCTGCCCCTGGGATGGGCAGCCAGACAACACAGCCTAGACAAAAGGGACTTTCCCTTATATACAAGCCTGGCTAAGGAGACTTTATCTAAATCTCAGTGGTACTTTTTAGAAAGACAGCTGAAAAACAGGACACCCAATTGTCCTAGATTCTATAAAAATGTTATAAAATATAAAAAAATGAATTAGCAGACCCCAGTTGTTGGAAGTAGCTCAAAGGGTGTATAACAACAGACACAATAAAATTGGGACAAAACCTTTGGCAAGAACTGAAATGTACTGTCGCTTTTTCTGAGGAGACTCAGTTAGACTTATAGATAACAAGAAAAGTTTTGGTGTCTCATTCTCTGTTTGATAAAAACATCCCCTCCCAAGGACTTGACCAACACCAAGCTCTTAGAATGGTCCAACTAATCAGGTTTTTCTCCCTCCATTCAGAGAGAACAATACATACTGTCTCTGGAATCAAAAGGGAAAATTGCAGTTCATATTGCTTGGATCAAAGAATCAGGCATCCTGATACCTTGCTAGTCACCGAGAAATATACTTTTCCTGCCTGTGAAGAAATGTAAGACCCCTGATTGTCATGAAATGGATTATTTCAAACACACACACATACACACACACACATGAGCACACACAATGATGCATGCTGTCTTGGACCTGAAAGATGTGTTTTTCAACTCTCATTGACAGAGGTAAGTCAAATCATCTTTGATTATAAAAGGAACTTACCTAGACCAGGTTGCTCGAGGATTTAAAGTCATTAAATACAGACTTTCTGGCCTTCCATCAGAGGTTTCCTGGAAAATAGATCACTGAGGGGATTGCTGCAAGAGTTACAGATCTCATAGTACATAAAGTAGGCTAAGAAAGCCCAGCGTTTTTATAGAACACAATTTATTTTTGGCTACCAGCTTAAGAGAGTAAAAAGGAGCTTGTCTCAATGTAGCATTGATGCCATTCTTCAGATCCCAACTCCAAACACTAAGAGACTAGTTTGAGAGTTTGAGATTTGAGAGCCAGGTACAGCCTCTGAATTGCTGCCTCCAAGTACCAGAGTTTAAGGAAATAGCAAGGCATTATACATTATATATTATACATTAGCACAGTGGAACAGAGCACTAAGCCTCGAATTTGAACTGAGAATAAAGAAAAGACAAAAGGATTTTAATTCAAACTTTGGGGCTTGGAAATACCTTGTATATAACCTTGAAAGGATTGGACCCTGTAGCCACAGGAGGGCCCCACCTGTCTAAGAGCTGTGAAAACTCCAGCAATTTTAATAAAAGAAAACAACGAAGTTCTGAGTAAAGCTCTTACACTCACAGCACCCTCCTGTGAAAAATATCAGAATGTTGGCTGTCAAATGACTGTGAGACTCAGTACTAGGCTCATCCTTGAGTCTGGTTTGAGAAACACCCCATTATCAATCCCAATATCGTCTTTCCTTATGACTAACCCATATGTCCTCATTCATGACTCTCACAAGATAAAAGGCAAAACTGTTATAGTTACTTCAACTGAAATGATTTGGGCTCAAGTTAAGCAACTCATGTGGAGTTCACAAAACTTTCTGAGTTGCTCACACCAAGGTATCTTAAATAGAGAGTGAACCGCTAACATAGGATGTCTCAGTCAGATTCTAGTTCATACTCAAGTGGATTCAAAACAAAAAGCTCTTATGCAGGAAGGGGTCCAAATGATAGACCAACATTCCCATAAACTCTGGAAAATACTGACTTCATCAAGATCCAACTTACTGAGGAAAGACAAAAGTGTTTGCTACATTTTATAGATACCTTTTCTTAATGGGTAGAACTATTCCTTATCTGGACTGAAACTGCTCAAATAGTAGCTAAGAAGCTCCTCCAGGAACTAATCTCATTATTTAGCGTCCGTCTAGTAATGGGCTTTTATAGTCTAAACTTCTTGATTAATAGCTAGGTCTTAGACATAGAATGAAAATTCTATTTTCCATATAGGCCTCAGAGTTCTGGCCAGATTTAAGAAAAAGAAAAAAGATGTTAAAAGAAACATTAATAAACCACTCATTGGAGACCACCAAAGGATGGATAGGCCTCCTTTTGTTTTGCTTCTGCCCACTGTACCCATATACAGAGAAATTTACCCTTCTATGAAATTACGTTGGGAGATCTTCACTACTGCTTCCTATGCTCAGAGACCAGCAATTGGCAGAACTCTCTAACCATTAATTTCTTAAGTCACTACAGGCAGACTGGAGAGATGGCTCAGTAGTTAAGAGCACTGACTGTTCTTTCAGAGGTTCTGAGTTCAATTCCCAGCAACCACATGGTGGCTCACAACCATCTGTAAGCCAACACCTTCTTCTGATATGTGTGAAGACAGCAACAGTATACTTATATAAACAAAGTAAATGTAAAAACCAAACAAACAAACAAACAACAACAACAAAAAAAAAATAGTCACTACAGGTACTACAGCCATTAATAAAGACTTTGTCTATCAGAGAGAGCCAGCTTACCTCTGAGAATCTGCCATCAGTTTCCCCCTGTCCAGTCTAGTAATATTGACTGTGTCATTTAGGTAGCCAAAGATGCAAAGAAATCAACTTTAAAAGATTCCTTACAGTGTTTCTCTCCATTCCTATTATTGTGAAAATAGCTGTCATTAAACGTTGATCCACCTTACCCAAGTCAAGGAAACAGAAGCCACAGATGCTACTGCCAAATAAACTGTTTCTAGACTACAGACTCATTGAAAATAAGGTCTCACTGGTCTTCAGGTGTTTTCATTCTCTGCTCCTCTACCTCCTCTTGAAACATATGTTTTGTATGAATAGAGATTTGGAACATGGGAATTTCCATTACAAAAATTGGATTTATAAAATTGACCCTTCCTAAAGAAACTTCTTTAAATGATTCTGTTTTTGGAAAACAGAAAACAAACAACATGGAATCAGACAATATGCCACAGAAAGGGTCACTGGGAATGGAGTTAAACATTCCTACCCAATAAATAAGTGAGGAGTGCTGGTTATGCTGAGATACCCTGCCTCTGTACTACATGAATGTGAGAACTAACCAGATTTGAGTCTATTGACCAATGAAAGTCAGTGTGACTAGAGACAGCCTAAAGTAATGTTAAAGGACTTATAAGTAACAAGAAACTTGTGTAATATATAAAACCTTTTAGTCTAGGCACTTCCCTTCTTCTGATTACTGCTATTCTGCTTTTGGGTTAATTCATATGGACAACCACAGTATTACTGAGCTTCTGATACTAACTACTCTGTGTATACGTACTAATGGTTTGACTAAATAAATTCATTAGCCAGCATCTAGGAGTATTAAAATTTTAGTTTTTGAATTAAAACAATAGTTAAAAATCCCCTGTCAGAGGTAATTCTACAAAATTGGACAAACTTAGAAATCTCAAGAGATAAAAGAAAGATTAGATGAACAGTGGAACTCTGCATTTTACACTAAAAGAAAATGAGTCTTGACTTGTTCACTAAGACCAGTGAGTAATATAACAGAGATTCAGACCTTAATTGGCCCCCAGAACATAGCACAACTGATTTCATGAAGAAAGTAACAATCAGTGTGTAAACTCAGCATGTAGACAGCACCTGCCAGAATGAAAGCAAAGACATAATTCATTAAATTTGTATAGTTTTGGCAAAGTCTCAAAATGCATTAACTTTGCTTTCTAGCTTTTGTAGTTCATGCCTCTGGCTAAATGTTTTTGTTAATTGAAATATGTCAACCCAGATCATGCTTTTTTTCTGCTTAAAATTCACCACAGGAAATATTCAGGTTAACACTGGGTTCTCCAAATCTCAGTATAGTCCATAGCTGACTAACAAAGACTTTTACTGGGTTCAACCCATCCCTAAGTAGCTTCTCCTGGTGAATACTGCTCAACAGGCCATGTGGTTCTGGCTTTAGAGTCAAGGATATTGGAAAGATCTTAGAAAAACATTCTTCACACCTATGCAAAGCCACTGAGGTCATGAATGTGTCTGGAGAGTATGTGCATATAGGCCTAAAGTGGATATTTTTTGAAGCTGTGAAGCCTTGATTGCCTTAGAGACCTTAAAAATTTTAACATGCCAGAGCCAAGAGATACCTGCCAAGAAAAGGTGCTCACAGGCTGTGAAAACAGCCAAACAGAGAAGAGCATGTATCTGTCAACAAAGCTAAAAGAGTTGCAGATATGAAAAGCACATTGGCATTGAACATGGAGATGCAGAGTTTGGAGTTTGCCTACCTTCTTTTCAGCCTTGTTTTGGTCCAATATTTCTTCATAATGCTTACTTTCCTCCCTTTTGGAATAGTAATGTATATCATGTGGCATTGTATATGGGAAGTGTTTAATCTGCTTTTTTATGCTAATGAGATGGTGTGCTTGTTTATTTTTACATATAAAATTAAATTAAATCTTAATGGAATATTTGAAACTATGGGATTCTGACATCCTTAATACTTTTCAGTGTTGATCTCACACTTCAATCGAAAGTATTAAATGTAAAAGTATTGGTTCCATTTCAAAAATTTTTGAAAATTCTATTCTGACTTGATGTCAATTTTTTTTTAATTTTTAAAGTGATTCCCCCTTTATTTATTTATTTATTTATTTATTTATTTATTTATTTATTTACATTTCAAATGTTGCTCCCCTTCCCATTCCCCCTTCCACAAGGGGGGATGATAGAGGGGTGAGGCAGGAATGGGTAATCTGCTTTTCTTTCTTTCTTTTTTTTTTTTTTTTGGAGACAGGAGGTTTTATTGATGCTGATGGGGGTAGGAAAGGCCCCCAGGAGCATGGGGCCTGAGTCATTCAGCAGGTGCATCAATCCTGGGCACATGGGGCAGGTTAGGGCACATTTTTCTTCTGAGGATTCTGTGGCTCCTCCCTTGGGAGAAGGAGAGAACATTTTTGAGAGCCTACTTCAAGAACTAAGACAGAGAGAGGTTAGAGCCCCTATCTTGAGGAGGCATCACATCAGGCAGCAACAACTTTGTGGAAAGCTGGATGAACTGCTCAGTAGCAGGAAATGGAGGGGAGCACTGGGTTAGCCTCTTAGAAATATCAACCTGGTTAAGGTGAACTCATGGAATACTTGGTATTCCCAAGCAGAGTGGGGTGGGGCCCAAAGCCCCTTTCCCTGTGTACCTCCTTAAGGAATAAAAGGCATTCAGGGAGTTCCCAGCAGAGGGTGCCAGAATTAGTCCTTAAGGCACAGCTGGGGGCAGACAAGGTGCCAAGGCACAAATGGTGGAGGGACAAGGGATAGCCCCCAAGCTGAGGCCCAGGGTGACAAGAGGATGCAGGACTGCCCATGCTTTATTGGTGTTGGGTTGAGCACTGCCCGGACATCCTCAGCAAACACCTCCTGCTGCAATGCTGAGCACTGGAGGTAGCGCACAGCATGAATCTGCTTGGCCAGTGCCTGTCCCTGCTGTGGTGTGATGGGTGCTTGGCCCTGCTCCTTGAGGCGCCGTAGGGTATCAGACTGGGCTGTCAGGTCCTTCTTGGTGCCAACCAGGAGGGTGGGCACATCAGGCAATTGGTGACACACCTCTGGGTGCCATTTGGGCCTCACGTTCTCATAGGAGGGTGGACTGGCGATGGAGAAACAGATGAAGAAGATGTTGGACTGAGGATAGGAAAGGGTGTGGTCAAACTCCTCCTGGCCGGCAGTGTCTCACAGGTTTAGGTTTATGGTGTGCCCATCAACCGCACTGTGGGCGCTGTAATTGTTGAACACAGTGGGGATGTATTCCTTGGGGAAGGTATTAGTTGTATAGCAGATGAGAAGGCACATCTTTCCTATGGCCCCATCGCCCACCACCACACACTTGATGCTCTGCATTGTGTGGTAAAGTCACTACCTTGGAGGCAGTGTCTCCTCCCTCTTCTGGACTCCACTGGAATTAGTGACCTGGTGCCCTCCTTGTGGAGGAGAGCCGGGGGCAGCTATGGGCTCCATAATCTGCTTTTCTAACTCTGATTTTACAGGGCCTTTCGGTTAAGAGATTGCTATGAGTCTCAAAGGAAATTTTGAACTTTTAAATATTGTTTGATAAACAATGTGAAATCTTGAAGTTGTATAGAATGCAGTTTTGTATTATGACATGGTTCTGATCCTGCGGGGACTAAGGAGTTTAATGTGTTGGTTTGAATGAAATGACCTCCTAGGGTCACAGGGAGTGGCACTATTAGAAGGTGTGACCCTGTTAGAGTATGTCTGGCTCTCTTAGAGGACTTGTGTCCCTGGCAGTGGGCTTTGATGTTTCATAAGCTCAGGCCATGCCTAGTGTCACTTTTTTCCTGTCGCCTGCCAATCTGGATATAAAACTCTCAGCTACCTTTCCAGCACTATGTTTCTCTAGGTGTCGCCATGCTTCCTGCCATGTGGATAACAGACTAAATCTATGAAGCTAACCCTCATTAACTGCTTTCCTTTATAAGAGTTGCCATGGTCTTGGTGTCCATCCCCTGTAATAGAAAACCAATTAACATACATATACATGAACAACCAAATACTATTCAGCTGCAAAAAAAATGACATTTATAGGTTAATATATGAAAAGGGAAATTAAAATATGGGGTGAGTAATAATCCCCCAAAAGACAAATGTTTTATATAATGTATAAAACATATATATACATATATTATCATACATTTAAATAGTGTGTTTATATGTGTATGCATGTGGTATGTGGTATGTGGTATGTGGTATGTGGTGTGTGTGTGTGTGTGTGTGTGTGTGTGTGTGTGTGTGTAGGCTTCAGTGAAAATTTAAAAACTAGAAAGGCAAACTTATGAAACCAGAGAATGATATGACTTCCGTGGTAATGGACTGGCAGGGTTATTAATATGAAAATGGCCAACATACCCAAAGCAACTAACAAATTCTATATACTCGTTAGTAATATCCTTCACAAAAATTGGAAAATAGTAATCAGAATCTCAAGCAGAAACACAAAGGACTTACTATAGCAAAAAAAAATCCTGAATAATATATGAGCAGGAAGTATCTACCATCCTATATTTCAAGTTATACTACAGAGCTTAGGTTAAAAAAATGATATGGTACTGACATAAGACACCTATCAATGGAATAAAATTGAGGATTCACATATAAGCTCACACTAACACAACCATGTTATTGTTTAAAAATATGAAAAAAATCAATAAATGATGCTCAGGGTCATATACAAGGATGAGTCTGGATTCTTACCTCTAACCCTACACAGACTTAACTGCAAATGAAATGAGGACTGCAACTTAAGACCCAGTGTCCTGAATCTGATACAGTAGAACGTATGTGATGTACTTGAACTCACTGACACAGGAATTGACATTCTTAACAGATGCTGGGGACAACATACAATGACAGGTACTGCCAGCAGTAGGCTGGAATGGAAACATCTCAGAAGCCCATGGCAGCTCCCTGTAAAGTAGGGTGGTGTCTGGGACCATGAGAAGCAGGAGACACATCCCTCCAGGGGACCTGCCATCTGAAATAAGAGGCTGCCTGCAGTAGGCCAGGATGGAGACATCTCAGTAGCCCGCAGCAGCTCTTTGTATAAACTGGTTGTTCCCATTTCTCCTAACCTTAGCCCTGGACAACGGTTATATAGATTTCATTTGTGTGTGACTGCCTTTCAGTTGGCCTTGGTGTGCATAATTATTCTATTATATCTGACTTTCCTACTTCTTTCTCCTTTTGCTCTGGTGAATTCTGTGAAACTAGATGTTCCTTGCTGTTATGATTCTTAAACAATTGGAAATTGAGGTTTAGAGGCACAGCATTACACAGCCCTAATGGCCCAGGTACATGCTGTGTGTTCTTATCTTGGAAACAATGTAATAACTGCACAATAGTAGTTCCAGATTAATGCTTGACTTTCAAAGAAAATTTAAAGAAATTATTATAAAATGAATTAGAGCCAACATTGGGACCTTAAGAAAGGAAAAATTTAATGAAGTTAGGAAATAAGTTTTATATAACACTTGAGAGTGGTTCCTGAATAAGAATGTGTAGAATATATAAAATTATATACTAGTAAAACTAAGTCAAAATGCTGGGACTCTTATGAGAGTCATTGTGTGCAAGGAACAGAAAGCTAGCAGAATCACTGAGTTAAGGGTTAACTTGATTCTTTCTGGCCACTGTCTGGCAGCTTTGCTCGTGTCATTTATCATTAGAGCTTCACAGAAAAAATGCAAGTAGCTGACTTCGTAGCTTTGAGTTCTGAAGTATAATAAGTTAAAAGTTAAAGTTTAAATGATTATAAGTTTGTAATTATTATTATTTTGGCCTCAGGCCTGGGAATAGGGGAAGCTTGGAACTTTGGGGAACAATTGTAATCCTTAGTTCTTTGTGGGATGTGGTTATTCTTCTGAATTTGATTTGGCAATGATTATACAGTGTCTTTTTTCTACCTGCTTTTGGATTATAAATAAAAGACTGGGGCAAGAGAAAGGCTAGCAAGCTTGAGAAGAATATGTGAAGAATGAATGAGAGAGAACATGTGAAGAGTGAATGAGAGCGAGCATGTGGGAGCGAACATGAGAGAATGAGAAGAGAATGTGAAGAGTAAGTAAAGATAGAATGTGAGGTGTGTATGAAGATTGTGCATGTGAGTGAAAGTAGAGTGCATGTGGTGTGTGTGAGATATGTGTGAGGTGTGTATCAACAGTGTGTATGAGAATGAAAGGGTAATGAACAGAGGTGTGCATAAGTGTTGCAGTTTGAGAAAAGAAAAATGCAATAAAAAATTCAGAGTGCTCAAGAGAATGCAGAATGTGTGTAGCCTCAAGCTGTGAGAGACAGAGAGAGAGAGAGAGAGAGAGAGAGAGAGAGAGAGAGAGAGAGAGTGAGTTTAAGCCTTGAAATTTCCTGTCAGTTTGTACCCAAATGTAGTCTGTGTATATTTATTATACACCTTCCAGATATCCCTGCTTCCAGTTGAGAACTCTGATCCTGTTTTGAGGCTGGACCCTGGCAAACAGAAAGCTCTACAAGTAATAAATGTAACTTCATAAAGCTGAAAAGTTTTTGTACAGCAAAGGACACCATCATTAAATTGAAGGAATAGCATTTAGTTTGGAAAAAAAAATCTCTTTCACGTATATGTTTAATAGAGAAATTTTGGAATATACAAATTATTTCTAAAATGTAATATTATGAAAAGCAATCTACTTCAAGAGGGTCTTGAGTATATAAGTATATACATATATTCACTCAGTAACAACTAATCGTGAAAGAGGCCATTGATTTGAATGAGTTCATGCAGGTAGGAAAATTAGAGGGATTGGAAGGAGGGAAGAAAATAGAGAAATATAAGTTATAATCTCAAAAATATAGAATTTTCAAAATGGGCCATCAAACAAAATATAAAATTCTGAAAAGAGGAAATACAAATGGCTGAGAAGTATTATAAATACATTCAACATGTTTACTTCTCATGAATGAAAATTAAAAACATTTAGAGATATAATCTTATACCAATGAGAATAGCTAAGATAAATATACAAATTAAACCAATGCTGTCACAGAAACATGGAAAGAGGAACTCTGGTAGGAGTGCAAACTGATATAAGTACTATGGAAATCAGTGTTTAGGTTATGAAATAAACTAAGAATATGTTTACCACATTATCTAACTATAGCATTCTTGGTCACATACCAAAAAGAACCCATATCAAACTACTAGCATACCTGCACATCCATATTCACTGGTTTTATATTTACAGTACCTGTGAAATGAAAATAGCTTAGATGTCTATCATTCAAGTAATAGATAATAAACATTTATTATAAATTTACATAATATAAACTCATTATTAAACTCATGAGAAATTGAAAATATGAAATTCATGGGTAAACAACAGAGCTAAAAACAATTATTCTGAAGTAGGTAACAGAGACCCAGAAAAATAAAGAAAAGCTTTGTATATTTTATCTTATTTGTAGGTGTATGTTTTTAATTTTCTGAGATGTATGTTTCATTTTGAAAATCCATCAGTACTGTAATTAGTAAAGGGAAATGGAATTAAATAGAGGAATGATATTGCAATGTAGTTGGGCCATCTTTGGTAATGCTCGGCACCAAATTCTCTATACCCTTAACTCTAACGTTTTAATGGCAGAATTTTTATAATAGTGGTGCCTGGCCAGGATCTTACTCCATAGAATAGGCTGGCTTCACAGATTTCCCTCTGTTTCTCTTTTCTACCACTGAGAATAAGTTTACACACTGAGAAAGAAATGAGGGAAATGACATTCTTCAAAACAGTCCCAAATAACATAAAATACCTCGGTGTGAATCTAACATAGCAAGTGAAAGATCTGTATGAAAAGAATTTCAAGTCTCTGAAGAAAGAAATTGAAGATCTCAGAAGATAGAAAGACCTTCCATAATCATGGATTGGCAGGATTGATATAGTAAAAATGGCCATCTTTCCAAAAGCAATCTACAGATTCAATGCAATCCCCATCAAAATCCCATCTCAATTCTTTATAGAGTTAGAAAGATCAATTTACAAATTCATTTGGAATAACAAAAAACCCAGGACAGCAAAAACTATCCTCAAAAATAAAAGAACTTGTGGAGGAATCACCATCCCTGACATCAAGTAGTATTACAGAGCAATAGTGATTAAAAAAAAAAACTGTATGATATTGGTACAGAGACAAGCAGGTAGATCAATGGAATAGAATTGAAAATCCAGAAATAAACCCACACACCTGTGGTCACTTCATCTTTGATAAAGGGGCTAAAGCCATCAGTGGAAAAGAGGTAGAATTTTAGATAAATGGTGCTGATTCACCTGAAAGTCAGCATGTAGAAGAATGCAAATCAATCCATTCTTATCTCCCTGTACAAAGCTTAAGTCCAAGTGGATCAAGGACCACCACATAAAACCAGATACATTGAAACTAATAGAAGAAAAAGTGCGGAAGAATCCTGAACACTTGAGCACTGGGGAAAATTTCCTGAACAAAACACCAATGGCTTATGCTCAAGGATCTCAAATGGGACTTAATAAAACAGCAAACCTTCTGTAAGGCAAAGGACACTGTCATTAGGACAAAATGGCAACCAACAGATTGAGAAAAGAACTTTGCCAGTCCTACATCTGATAGACGGTTAATATCATATGTGTGTGTGTGTGTGTGTGTGTGTGTGTGTGAGTGTGTGTGTGTGTGTATATATATATACATATATATATATATATATATATATATATATATATCAAGAAGTTAGACTCCAGAGAGTCAAATAACCCTATTAAAAATGGACCTCAGCACTACACAAAGAATTCTGAGCTAAGGAATATTGAATGGCTGAGAAGTACCTAAAGAAATGTTCAACATCCTTAGTCATCAGGGAAATGCAAATCAAAGCAACCTTGAGATTCCACATCACACCAGTCAGAATGGATAAGATCAAAAACTCAAGTCACAACAGATGCTTTCTAAGATGTGGAGAAAGAGTAACACTACTCCATTGTTGGTGGGATTTCAAGCTGGTACGACCACTCTGGAAATTAGTCTGGAGGTTCCTCAGAAAATTGGACATTGGACTACTTGAGGACCCAGCTATACCACTCCTGGTCATATACCCAAATGATGCTCTAACATATAACAGAGACACATGCTCCACTGTGTTCATACCAGCCTTATTTATAATAGCCAGAAGCTAGAAAGAACCCAGATGCCATTTAACAGAGGAGCGGATACAGAAAATGTGGTACATCTACATAATGGAATATTACTCAGCTATCAAAAACAATGACTTCATGAAATTCATAGGCAATGAATGGAACTAGAAAATATCATCCTGCGTGAGGTAACCCAATAACAAAAATACACACATGTCATTTACTCACTGATTAGTAATATTAGCCCAAATCTCAAATTACCCAAAATACAATTCACAGACCACATGAAGCTCAAGGAAGACCAAAGTGAAGATGCTTCAGTCTTTATTAAAATGGGGAACAAAAATATTCATAGAAGGAGATAGGGAGACAAAATATGGAGCAGAGTCTGAAGGAATGGCAATTCAGAGCCTGTCTCACCTGGGAAACCAGCCTATGTACACACACACACACACACACACACACACACACACACACAGAGGGGGGGGGAGAGAGAGAGAGAGAGAGAGAGAGAGAGAGAGAGAGAGAAAGAGAGAGAGAGAGAGCGCCAACAATCCTATACAATGTTGCTGAGGCCAAGAAGTGCATGCTGACAGGAGCCTGATATAGTTGTCTCTTGAGAGACTCAGCCAGGGCATGACAAATACAGAAGTGAATGCTAGCAGCAAACCATTGAACTGAGAACAGGGTCCCATTTGGAGGAGTTAGAGAAAGGACTGAAAAAGCTGAAGGTGTTTACAACCCCATAAGAAAAACAATACCAACCAACCAGAGCTCCCAGGGACTAAACCACTACACAAAGAGTACAAATGAACAGACCCATTTCTCCAGCTGCATATGTCACAGAGGATGGCCTTGTTGGTCATCCATAGGAGGAGAAGCCCTTGTTCCTGAGGCTAGATCACCCTATGGAGGGGAATGTCAGGGCTGGGTGGCAGGAATGTGGGTGTTTAGGGATGAGGAAAACCCTTATAGAAGGAGGGGGATGAAAAATGGGATACAAGACTTATGGACAGGAAACAGCAAGGGGGAATAACAGTTGAAATTTAAATAATAAATATCCAATTAAAAAACTGCAAAGGATCATGTTATTTTCTATTTACCTGCAATTACACACAAACCATATAAATATATATATATATGTGTACATGCATATATATTATATATACAAATACACACATAATACACATATACATTCATGTGTATCCATACATATAAAGAAAAATAATTTGTACTGACTTTACAGGAAGAAATAAGAGTGATGGTTGGTGGCACAGAGAAGCTAGGACAATACACAGCACAACTGATACCCATTTTGATCTGATTCTCTAGATTCAGGAATTTAGATGCATCATTCCTTTGCTTCACAAGTGTGAGATTTCTATTAAGATCCTCATGTTTTATCAGAGCACAGGGTTCCACTATTGTCTCCAAACCCAATGATTCAAAGGAAGAAGCCACTAGTCCTTAAGCATGAGAAGATCTGATGCCTTAAGAGAGTGACTTAGCAAATGAGTGGATCATGATTATAAATAGTAAATCTTAGATTACATACTACACTGCAGAGAGTGTGTGTGTAAAAGAGAGAAATGGAAGTGAGGGAGGGGATGAAAGGAAGAGCAAGAGAAAGAATGGGGAGAGAGGAAGAGAGATTACAAATTGGAATGAAAGTGTTAAAGAGATTACAGGGTTCAAAAGGGCTTCACTGAAGGCAGAGAACCTGCCATAGATGATGTAAGCAGAAGCCCAACATGGGGATCAGAAAGAAGCTGTATAAACTTCAATGAAGACATAAAGCTTCTCCAAGGTGTAAAGGTACCCAATTTAAATTTGGACAGTCAGTTTTAAGCGAGTTATATGTAACAGTCAGTAGAAACTATTAAGTTTGGAGTTCAGGGAACAGAAGTAGGCTAGTTAGTTGTTTGATTTAACTCAAACTATGGTCATCTGTGCAGAGGGAACCTCAATTGAGAAAATGACTCATCAGATTTACCTGTAGGCAAGTCTGTGGTAGTATTTTCTTGATGGATGATTTATGTGGGAGGATTCAGGCCACTTTTTTTTTTTTTGCCTTCCCTAGGCATTTCTACCTACATTCTCTTAGAAAGCAGGTTGAGAAGCTATGATGAGGAAGTCAATAACCAGAGTTTCTCTGCACTAGGTCCTGCTTTCAACTTCCTATCTTGAGTGTATCAAAGATGAACCATAATGAGAAAGTACAAACCCAATAAACTCTTTCCTCCCCAAGTTGTTTTTTGTCAGTGTGTTATCAAAACAACAGTAAGCTAACTAATAATATGGCATAAATCCTTCGTTGTGGCAAATTTCCTGGTGATTGTTTGTGGTGAGTCACTTTGTGATCGATGAGTGTGCTTGCCATACCACAATCCTGGGTTACTCCTGCTAGAGTCGTAGATGCTCAGGTATGAGGGTAGTTTTGGTGTTTTCAGACCTGAATTTTCAGATCTTTGTAGTATGCCTTTCATGTGCTCTTGATTTACCTTTATAAATCTGATGCTGGTGTGTGTGTGTGTGTGTGTGTGTGTGTGTGTGTGTGTGTGTGTGTGTGTTTGTGTGTGTGTGTGTGAATAAGAAGACACGAATGAGAAAGAAAATAAAGGAGGGTCATGTGGGAGGTTTCAGAGGGAGAATTGGTGAGAGAAATAATTATAATCGCCAAAATATAAGAGAAAAATAAATTTTATAAGGAGAGTTTCTAAGACAGAGGTCAACAAGATGCCTTAACAGGGAAGACTGGCTCCATAGACCTGACACACTGAATTCACTCCCCAAAACACGTATGAACATAGACTGGAAGAATGAAATTCACAAAGTTACTCTATGGCCTCTACATATGTACAGAAGCATACAAACATCCATTCACACACAAACTGCAAACGTACATATACAATAATAAGAACAATAATATTAAAATTCAGAGAGTGTTTCTAGTAAATCTAATCACCAAAACATACATGAAATTGAAAGAGAAGAATATGTTTTTGCAAAGTTACTCCCTGGCATCTACATGTTTGCAAAAGTATGTACACCATTCGTCTACACACAAACTCCACATATACATATGCAATAATAATAATAGTGAAATTCAAACAGTGTTTCAAAAGGAATAAATATTGATTAATTTTCTGAATGAATATTGGATTTTATGAATTTGGTTGTTTTATATCACTTGTTTTAAAAGCATTAATGATTATTTCTATTAATAAAGAGTACAGGATCAGGGGAGATAGATCATTCAATGAAGTTCTTTCCTGACAAGCATGCAGACCTTGAGTTTGATTCCACAGAACCCATGAGAAATAGGTGGAGACAACATGTACCTGTAATTCCAGAAATGAAAAGGAGAGACACCAGGATCTTGGAATTTACTGGCTAGTCTAGCCAAATTAGCAAGTTCTGAGTTCAGTGAAAGAATCTGGCTCAAAACTAGATGGTATAAGTAGGAATGGGCAGAAAGTCAGGGAGAGGGAGAAACAAGGAGAGGAAGAGGGAAATGAAGAAGGAGAGAGATTAGAAATTAAGAGCACTTGCTGCTTCACCAAACAATTAGAATTCAGACCCCAGCTTATACATCTCATACCAAGTGGTTCACGTACATTTATACCTTCTGTTCTGGGTCCAAAGACTTCCTTATGGTCACTCTGAGCATGATAGACATGTCTACATGGACACAAACATGAATAAAATAAAGTAAAATGTATAGATTAAATGCTTAACTTTGGGCCAAGCCTATGTAACTTGAACAGTTCATTTTGAACTGAATGATATTGAAACCACAAACACTTGACCTTCAGTTCATAAATATATGTATACACATAGCAGTTCTATGTTGTTGAATAATCCCATTACATAACAGAGATCATGCTGGGATAGGCCTGGAAGACACAAAAATGTAAAAGAAAAGTTGCAAAAGGGATCATTATTCTATGTGTCCTTTGAATTAACAATACCTAGGTCTTCCTAAATTACTCTTAATCAGAGGTCTGTGGAAGACTCATGATTCTATCATAGCTGGTTATACTCTGTATGCAGGATCATGCAGAAGTGAACAACTGAAGCACTGGTTACTCCTTCTAGGGATTCTGGAAGGAGAGTTGGATAGAAATTGTAAATTTCCACTGCTTTGTTGTTTCAGTGTATGCATGGTATTTACAAGTGACAAAGTGTGTATGTGGCGGCGGGGAAGCCTAGGAGAACTTGTGGAAATAAACTATTCTTCTCTTTGAGGGAATTATTTCAATTTCTCAAAATTGACAAAAACTAGGATAACAACTGAGCCAACACAGAGTCCCAGAATTAGATTATAAATGAAGCACAAATAACTGAGCACTGACAATGTATCTGATTAAGAAAAAATAATTAATAGCTCCAAAAAAAAAAAAACAGGTTAGTGGAGGTGGTAGACTAAATAGGGGTCCTGCAAATAGAGGCTAATGAAGAAAACTGTGTATCTTAGTCAGAGTTTCTATTTCTGTAGTAAACATGACCAAAAGCAAGTCAGGGAGAAAAGGGTTGGTTTTGCTTACAATTCCACATCAGGGCTTCATCAAAGGAAGTCATGGCAGGAACTACAGCAGGGCAGAAGTCTGGAGGCAGGAGCTGATGAGTAGAGTGTATCAGAGTTCTCATAACATGTTTACTCCTCATTGCTTTCTCAGTCCACTTTCATATGAAATCCAGGACCACATTCCAGTGAAATCAACATTCGAGATAGGCCGGACCTTCTCACATCAATCACTAATTAAGAAAATTGCTTTGCAGCCTTGCCCACAGCCAGATCTTATGAGGAATTTGCCCAATTTGTATTTCTTTCTCTCAGATGATTTTAATCTGTGTTAAGTTTACATCAAGTTAGCCAGCATAATGCTGAAATGTGTGTTGTATCTCTCCACAGAAGAGAAACTTATGTCAATTTCAAGAACGGGAAGCAAAACCTATGGAGAAAATTATTGTGAGAGAACACATTCATAATGTTTCCCTTAATTAGTAAAATATTCTGTGGTTAAGAAGCTCCAAGGGGAATAGCTATCTGTTTAAAACAGCAGTTTGTAATCTTAAAACTCATGAAAGGTAGTTCCTTGTGTTCCTTGAAAGTCATATATACTGTGAAAAGGAAATATGACCTAAGTCTTTGTAATTGGAAACCAGTGAGATTGCTCAGAGGTTAACATGCTCCAAAATCTAACTACGTAAATCTGCATGGTAAAAATAAAGAACTGAGTTTTCCCAAGACCAGGTATGTCCTCTCTCCTCTCCTCTCCTCTCCTCTCCTCTCCTCTCCTCTCCTCTCCTCTCCTCTCCTCTCCTCTCCTCTCCTCTCCTCTCCTCTCCTCTCCCCCTCCCCTCCCCTCCCCTCCCCTCCCCTCTCCTCTCCTCTCCTCTTCTTTTTTCCTCTTAAGCTCTCTCTATTATTTATTAGTTGCATTTCCATTGCTGTGAACCAAAAAAGCAACTTATTAGAAAAGTATTTATTATGGGCTTGTGATTCCAGATAAGATCTGTGAAGGAGAAGAGGTAGCAGGAAGCAGGTGCCTTATGCTGCTGCTTAAAAAATTCACTTCAAACGATAGGCAGGAAGCAGAGAGTGCTAACTTAAAATGACATGAGTTTTGTGAAAGGTCAGAAACTATCCAATGGAATATACTTTGTTCAACAGTGCGCACATTCCCTAATCTTCCCCAAATAACCATCAAATCAGGGTCAAATATTTCAATACTTGAGATTAATAGGGGACATCTTATTCAAACTACCAGTTTCCACTTTTTGGCTCTCATAGTCACAAAATCTCATCATAATGGAAAATATGGTCGATTCAACGTCAAAATTCTTTGTAAGTTCGGTGGTGTTGGTGCACAAATTTAATCACAGTACTTAAGATTCAGAAACAGGCAGATATCTGTGTTTGATGCCTGCCTGATCTGTAGCACATGTTCTAGGGCAGCCAGAACTACATAAGAAAAGTCTGTTTTGAAAAACATACTAGCTTACAGACTCCATCTATGTCCTGGAGCTAAAGCTGAGCCACAGCTCTCCGTACACAAATTCTGAAAGAGAGAGCTGGTCTCCCAATTAATCCATAATAATTCTATGCATCTGTGTATAATAGCTGATCGCATAAAAGAATTGTACTGACCAGAAATATAAACATTCAATGAAGATTGATAATGTTGCACAATAATTAAGAAATATGAATAAAAATACTTTTTCAGTTTGGTATTTTCATCTTTCCTTTTTAGTACTGCTAATAAAATTGAGTGGTGTAACAATCAACTTGATATACAAAACAGGCATGTAGCAAACACCCTCCTTTTTAGAATAGGGATTGAAGAGTAAGTAGATATATGTTTTATCCTTATAGGTATACTGGATCTCTGTATCATAGTCTCTATCTTAGCATGTATATAACAGACTGTATAGTATGGTAATAGAATTTTCCAGTTTTCAGAACACATTTTTTTGAAAGAGGAAGATACAAATAACTCTTATTTTTAGGACACACTCCAGTGCTGAGATTAAAGACATGTAGTACTACATCTGCCTGGATGCTCAATATTTTCTTTTCTTCTGTTTTTTAAAGGATATTTTTGTAACTATGGCTGTCTTGGAAGTCGCTCTGTAGACATTAATGTCCTTAAGCTCAGAGGTCTGTCTGACTCTCATATGCTGAGATTAAAAGCTTGTGCCACCACTGCCTGGCAGGGTAGATGATCAACTCTTAATTTCTGTCTAAATTAAGGAGAGAGGAAGTCACACTTTGTTACTTATGTAAGAATGCACACAAAGATTTGCTGTCATCAAAGCTTACATCCTAGATGCTAGGGCTCTAGCTGTGACTAACATGTGGAAAATTAATTATGTGTGACAATTTAGAAGCCTCTGACATTTCTTCATTAGAAAATGTGATCCTGAGGATAATTTTGGGGCTTTTGGATTATCAGACATGTAATGAGAAAAAATTAACCACTCAATCCATGCTATTTTTTCTTCTTTAAACAGTGTTTCTGGGATCGAAGGTTTTGGTTGCTTACTATAGGTTAAGTAGAAATGCAGTGACTTTGTGAATGTCTAAATTAGTGAGATGAGCATTGTGAACATGGATTTAACTCTATTCCTAAAGGAATGAAAACTAAAAAGACACATGCATCCAACTGCCAATGTATATGGGACAGGAAGAAAGTTAAAGATAAGGAACAAATGTGGAGTGGCTCTTTGAGATATGAATCTTCAGTAATTGATGGAACAATGTTTATAGAATCTATTTCAACAACGATCTACATATCTATCTATGTATCTGTCTTTCTGTCGGTCTATCTATTATTTTCATTGTACATACACAGAAGTAGGGGCAAGTTTCTGATACTTGTGAATTGTGCAAGCAATCATTTTAAGTCTACCTGGTTGTTACACGTGTACTAAGGACTGAATCCTGTGCTTATCTCTACTCATTTAAAGCAGGTACACTTTTGAGAAGCTTCACCACCAAACTGTCATAGATATATTCAATATTTCTCCTTGTCTTTTGCCTACCCTTCTCTCCATATAATAATAAAACTTGGGTCAAAGGAGAGTAAAGGGAAGAAAATTGAAATTGATGATAAGGGAACATGGGGAAAGATTTTCCTAAATTTATTTTCAAAGTGACCCTTGGAAATTGTAACGATTTACATACAATTGGCCCAGGGAGTGGCACTATTAGGAGGTGTGGCCTTGTTGGAGGAAGTGTGTTCTCCTAGCTGCCTGAGGATTCTCAGACTGTTTCTGGCTTCTTTCTGATGAAGATGTACAACTCAGCTCCCACTGCAGCAAGCCTGCCTGAATGCTGCCATGTTCCCGCCTTGACTGAATTACTGAAGCTGTAAGCCAGCCCAAACTAAATGCTGTCCTTTATAACACTTGCCCTGGTCATGGTGTCTGTTCACAGCAATAAGACCCTAATTAAGACCAAAGTATTCATACACTCAAAGGTAAACCTGAGAATGATAGAATATAGCCATTTTGCTTTAGCAAAAGAGAAATAGTAAGTGATTTTTTTTTAATCTCGTCATAAAGTGAAGAACACGTGGTCTTCTGAGACAAGAGAAAGGCTTTGTGTTTACATTCCAGCACTAACAGGGGATTTAAAATTCTAAAGAAACTCTTTCATTTCTTTCCTCATCTAAAAGACAACTACATTTGTAAAAACCAAAGCAGACATTTTCTCTTTCCAAATTCATTTTCACATAAATGTTTTCTTTTTCTGATTATTTCATATAAATCTAATATTTTGACATCATTCCATGCTTCTCTCTTCACTCTCCTACTCCTCCAATACTGTCTACTCACCTCTAATCACTTCTATAATTATTGTTACGCATACACACACAAACACACAGAGAGAGAGAGAGAGAGACAGAGAGAGAGACAGAGACAGAGACAGACACAGAGACAGAGAGAGACAGACAGAGATAGATAGAGAGAGAGAGAGAGAGAGAGAGAGAGAGAGAGAGAGAGAGAGAGAGAGGAAATGATATAAAGTCTCAAATAGTAGTAGAAAGATGGCATAGGAAGTGCAGGTGCTTGCCTCTAAAATCTGCTTCTAAAATCTTGCTTCTGTGATCTGAGTTTAATACCCAGATGCCACATAGTAGGAGGAGATGATCAGGTGTTTCAACGTATTTCTAAACTCCATTCATTCTTTATTTCAAGCATGCTACACATCAACACAGAGATATGAAAAATGAATAAACAAATGTGAGAAAAATTTAAAACATAGCTCAAATGAGGAAAAACAGTAATAATCATTGGTACTCAAAGAAGAAATGATTCCATCTTGTTACTTATTCAGGCAGTATTTAAATCCTTTAGACAAGTGAGTAATATATAAAAATTGCTTAGTAAAACAACATACAATACAATAATACATGCAGAATATTTAACTTTTAAGGTAGCAATAACTGTTGATGGTAATATAACTGACTGCTTTTTCAGTGTCAATACAGGATTTTTCCCATTTATCAACTTATTTATTCACTTTACACCCAGATTACTATCACCCTTCACAGTGTCCCCTCACATAGCCCTTCCCCTTATCTCCCTCTTGCATCTTTCTTTCCCCTCTGAGAAGGGGCAGGCTCCCCTGGATACCAACACTCCCTGGTATATCAAGCCTCTGCAAGACTAGGCACAAATAAGGTACTGAGGCCAAATAAGGCATCCCAGATAGAGGAACAGGATTCACAGTCAGGCAACAAAGTCAGGAACAGCTCATGCTTCAGTTGTTGGGTGGCTCGCAATACATGATTTTTAAAAATAATACAAAAGTCCTCTGTGAGTATGTCATGTGTATCTGTTCTAATGGCTGGCTGGAAGTTACATCCTTCAAGCATCCATTACACAAAAGTGTAAGCCTGCATATCACAGAAGACTGCATAGATATGGACATGATCACACAAAATTTAAAGATTTTTTTCCTTTTCTTTTTCTTTTTCTTTTTTTTTTCTTTTTGGTTTTTCAGGACAATGTGTTTTATTGCTGTGAAGTGAGACCACTACCACCACAACTCTTATAAGGGAAAACATTTAATTAAGGCAGGAATACAGCTTCACAGGTTTAGTTCATTATGGTCATGGTGGGAAACTTGGCAGCATGCAGGCAGATATGTTGATAGAAATTGAGCTGACATTTCTACATCTTGATCTGCAGGCAGCAGAAGGAGACTCTGTGGAACTTGATCATAGGAGACTTCAATGCCTGTTCCCACAGTGACACACTTCTTCAAAGAAAACCACACCTTCTAATAATGCCACTCTCTGTGGGCCAATCATGTATTCAATCCATTACACAGGATTTTTTCCTGTAGCCTTGACTGTCCTGCATCTACTTCTGTAGACCAAACTGGCCTTGAACTCATAGAGATCCTCCTGTTTTGTCTCCTGAGAGATGACATTAAAGGCATGCACTACTACTGGCAGACATTTTGTAGTATATTAAATCATGGAAAAGATTATCACTTTAAAATGATAATAATGAAAATTAATACCATTTAAGGGTGATCAGTTTCACGACTGCACAAAAGAACATATTGTTGAGGCAGAGTATGGTGGATAGGAATGGCTCTCATAGACTCATGTATTTGAATGCTTGTTCCATAGTGAATTGCATTATTAGTAGGTATGACCTTGTTGAACTGGGTATGACCTCGTTGAAGTTTATGTGTTACCATGAGGGCAGGCTTTCAGGACTCAGCCACTTTACTTCCTCCTGCTTGTGTATCACAGTATTGAATTCACAGCTCCTTCTCACTTCCATATCTGCCTGCATGCCACCATACTTTTTGCCATGACAATAATGGTGTAAATGTATGAACAGTAAACAAGCTCCAATTAAATATTTCTTTTTTAAGTGTTGTCATAGTCATCGTGTCCCTTTACTACCAAGAACAGCAGAAACAGTAGACTGGATCCAGCTGGAGGCTAGACACCCCATCTAAGAGAAAAGTTGTAACTAGGGTTGTGGGGTATTCTGTGACAGATCTGAGCATGTTTTGTGGAGGATTGTGGAAGGACTTCGGAGATTTGGGATACAAAAACCTTTGAGCATTAAGAATTCAAAGGGAAGTTCTTGAGGAGCTTGAAAGACAAGAATGTTAAAGGCAGTGTGGAAGAGTGTAACACAACAGTTTGCCATTTTGAACTGAGACTCTGTCATTCTGGTCAACTGAGGATAAAAGAATCAACCATGACTAAGGAGAGACCGGCAACTCTGAAGTGAAACACTTGTCTTACTGGGGCAATTGATATTGGTTAGCTGCAACTAAGAAATTATATGTGATCGATGAAGAAGAGAACAGCATCATTTCCTGAAATCACAGAGAACCTGTATTTCAGAGATCGTCAAGTTGCACCACGTCTCGTCAGCTGGACTTGGTAACCTGTAGAAACACCCTGGGAGTACTGGTTCTGAAGACATGAAACAAGACTTGGAGACACGGAGAGAACCTGTGACTTGGCACTCTCAGACACCAGGAGATTGGTAAAGGTGAATATTCAGTCACGCTTGAAGTGTAGGACCGAAGGGATCATGCATAGAAGTTTGACATGAGGAAGAAAGCCTAGAAAGACATTGGTGAAAGTGCAGCTCAGTGCCAGCAAAGGATGCCTGCAGTTTTGGAACTACCTGTATGTACCATGGGAAAACCACTAAGAACAGTAGCAACTGCGGAATGGATTCAGCTCAAGCCTAGGAGATAAAGTATGTGCTACAGAGGGCAGAGTTGTAGAATTGACACAGGCTTATTGGATGAGTTCAGAAGATCCTCAGTAGATACCAAACACAGGGTGGTTGCGAGTTGATTTTGCTTTGATTTGATTGTGACTATGCCTTGATTTCCATTTTTTAAAGTGAGAAAGTATCTTACTGGAGCCCACAACTGAGATTTTAAATTTTAAAAGACTTTGGATTTTAAAAGGGATTTTTAAAAGTCACTGAAATTTTAATGTGGTCAAATTGATAAAGCACGTTAAAGCTTGAATTTGTGGGACTTCTAAAATTATTTATTTTTTTTTTAATATGAGATCTTAGGGATGAAAAAAATGAATAATAATGGCTTGATAGCAATGTGCTTGTGAGTCAAGTGAACAAGGGGTTAGTTGTACCTCCTGGTTTTGTGTATCAATTTGACACAAAATCATTATAAGAGAATCATTCTCAGTGGAGTAAGTGACTCCATGGGACTTAGCTAAAAGATATTTCCTTAATTAGTAATTAGTGAGGAAGGGCCAAGAATATTCTGATTAGTACCTTCCCAGAGGGTTTTATAGGCAAGCAGGCTGAGCTAGTTGGAAACAGTCCTCCTCCACGGCCCTGTATCAGCTCTGCTTCCAACTTCTCGCTTTGTAGCAACTTCCTTCAGTGATGAAGAGCAATGTGGAAGTGTAAGTTAAATTTAACCCCTTTCTCTCCAGTTTGCATGTTGGCCATGGCGTTTTTGTTGTAGCAATAGAAAGCCTAAGATACAGAGATAAAAATTTATGAAGGAGGTCCAATTAGAATAACACTGGCATATAGGGAAATCTCTACGTTCAAGTTTCCTTATGGGCTTTGTTTTTATATTACCTTCCATTTTCAGATTGGACTCTTGTTCAAAGACCATGCATATAAGTAGAGAATACATAGTAGCTATGAAAACACAGAATAAGTTGTAAGCAGTTTAATACACTTAAGTACGTTTATAAATAATGTTTTCCTTCAAAAGATAGGAAGATTCACAACAATATGTAAACTAGGTGATAATAATAATGATGACGATAAAGGTAATTATGATTTTACTGAGAAAAATCTTTAAATCAGGATAGTGCAAGCCATCAACACTGATTGATAATTAAATGATCCTTCAAAACACAGAAAAAACTCTCAAAACGAAGAACCTAGGTCTGTTCACATTAAAGTAAAAATGCAATTATGTATATACAAAATGTTTTTTTTTTCATCCAGTCTATGTCATGTCCACAATTATGTGATGATTTGTTTATGGATGACTGACCATGAGTGTGATAGTTTGCATATATTTGGCCCAGGAAGTGGCACCATTTGTAGATGTGGCCTTGTTGGAGTCAGTGAGTCACTGTGGGCATGGACTTTAAGCCTAGCTGCCTGGAAGTGAGTATTCTGCTAGCAGCCTTCAGATGAAGATGTAGAACTCTCTTTTCCTCCGTTCCTCCTGGACTATGCCTGCCTGGACACTGCCATGTTCCTGCCTTGTTGATAATGACCTGAACTTCTAAACCTGTAAGCCAGTCCCAATTAAATGCTGTCCTTATAAGATTTGCCTTGGTCATGGTGTCTGTTTACAGCAGTAAAACCATAACTAAGACAAATACCCTATAAAATATCCAAGTTTCTGTGTTTAACAGTATCTGTTCTTGTTTCAAAGAGTATGGATATGGGTCCCAATACCAAGACTATGGTTTACAACAATTGGTAACTCTCATTACAGGGATTAAACAACCTCTCCTGAATTCAATGGGCACTAGTCCTGCATGTAGTATATGAACATATGTGTAGTCAAGAAAATTATATATATAAAACAAAAAATATAAATCTAAAAATAATTTAGAAAAAAGTATTTGGGTTAAATATTCTGTGTGCTAATTTTTGAACAGTAGATATCTTTTGTCCTTTGTCTAATACACAATGGGAGTATTTCCTACCCATGTTTGATAAATGCTCTTCAGGATCCATTGCCATGAATGTGCAGTTTAATATTCTTGTTCAACTTTTAATGGTGGAGTTCTACTTAATTTTACAGTTGTATGGTTATTATAATAATTGTGTTCAGATAGAAATATGAGTACAAACATATATATTTGAAATAAACTCAACATTTCAAAAAAGCAAAATCATAGCACTCAGAAATATACATAATTATATCTGGCATATATAATTATAATAGATATAAAGACAATATCTATGAAAAGACAGCAGCAGAAATCTAATGTAAGTAATGCATTGTCTTTCCAATAGCAGCAATCATAGTCACAAGGGAGAATTTCCTTGAAAATTTCATTCCCCTTCTTCCTTTCTGTCAGCATTATATTAGGCTTGTTTTAAAGAGATAGGATAGTTAATATGAATAAAAGTATACAAGTTTCTTGAACATGATAGATCAAATAATTGGAGTAGCACTATTTAATGATTTGTCTATGAGTTTCTTTTCTTTCTCCAAGATTGTCACTGTTCTAGCACTTTCATCCCAAACTGTAATTTGAGGTAAAATAAAAATACTTAACATATACATGGCTATAGGAATTAGTTTGAACTACATAATCTACCATGAGTTGACATTGAGGATAGATTTGCAAGATTTAGGATTAACTTGTTTTTTCAAAGCTTACATTGGCAAAGAAGACTTTAATAAGATGCCTTCAGACCATCTCAGACTACGGCATCCATATTTAAATTGGCAATGTGTTTCCTCTCCAGCTAGTGAAGACTAGTGCCTCAGAATGCTTGAACTACTTACTAAATGGCCCTTTGCAACTTAAAAAAATGGTGAACTGCTAATTAAAAATTTGTATTGCACTTTTCTATGAAAAGGAGAAATGAGTCCAAAACACTGAGTGCAACGGAGGGCAAAGTTTATCGAATAATTGTGACAGGGTATATTAAGTCAGGATATATAACTGCCACCTCAATACTTGTTTGAAAATGAAGTGTGGAAAATTCTTTGTTGTACAAAATATTTAACCCCAAGCCTAGGGTTTCTACCTAGCCTTTGGTAATTGAGTTACCCCCTATCCTGAAACACACACACACACACACACACACACACACACACACACACACCACTCACAGCCTTTATATTTACAATAAGACATAATCAGCACAAGAGCTGGGCAGATACCTAGCCCCCATGATATTAGAATCTACTTTCCTATGATAATCCTGAATTTATATTGTTTTATCTGGGTGGTTCTTAGCTCTTACTAGGCAGACCTCTTGACCATGATCTGTTGACTACTAATCCATGGCCACTTCTCCTTCTTTCTCTACTGCACCTTCATTCCTGTTTTGAATGCTAGAGCTGGATCAATTACCTCAGGCAAAATTGGTCACTATCTAGAAAAAAAACCTGGTTACAATTGCTAATGTTTCTGAGCTTGAGAAAATTGTATGCCCAGAGGAACATGGGGCCATGTTATTTTCTGATGACTCCTCTGCAGCCAAGTCCAGTCTGTGAACCAGGATTGTGATGTACTTTTTGTTGACAGTATTTCCAAGAGGAGTACAACACTGCAATGGGACTTTAGTGAAGGTGTGTGTGTGTGGGGGGGTACTGAAAAGAAGAGGAAGTACTTAGTTATTCATCTTTAAAGTTGGTTGTCAACATTCTGTGGAAACAAACACCTTCCCAACTTTTCTGTGTTCTAAACCCAATCGGGAGAAACATCTAGGAGTAAGATAATTTTAATATAATAATAATAATAATTTAATAATTCTAAAATAATTTTAACAGCTAAATGTAATATCTACCATAAAGAACCCTGTCAAGATGTAGTCATGGGGGGCTGGAGAGATGGCTCAGCAGTTAAGAGCACTGACTGCTCTTCCAGAGGTCCTGAGTTCAATTCCCAGCAATCACATGGTGGCTCACAACCATCTGGGATCTGATGTACTCTTCTCGTGTGTCTGACAGCTACGGTGTACTCATATAAAAATAAATAAATCTTTAAAAAAATAAATAGTCATGGGTGGAAGAATAATGTGATATATAAAATACAACACCTTAATTTTCAATGAAACTTACTTGTTTTGATATTTTGATATAAGTTTAGGACTTTAATAATTTCTGAACGAACTCTGCAATATTAGCATCACTTCAAGGCTGTTCCTTGCAAATTGCTGAAACACTGTGTCAAAAAAGAAAAAGATTCAAAAGTAAAGTGACATTCCTCCATCATTAGTAGCAGTGCAAACTTTTATATCACTTTGGAAATCAACTTTGCAGTTTCTCAGAAAACTGGGGATAGTTATACCTCAAGAATCAGCTGTATACATAGGCATATACCTAGAAAATGCTCCAACATCCCACAAAGACCCTTACTCAACTCTGCTCATAGCAGCTTTATTCATACTAGCCAGAACGAGAAACAACCTCGATGTCCCTCAGTGGGATGGTGGGCTGTGAAAAGTAGCCTTATTCCTATTGAAGATAGGTCAAATCCCAAGGCACCCTAAGGACAGTGGGAGCATTTCCAGTCGCCCAGGAGATCAGGCCCCACTCATGGAGCTACAACCTCCAAAGACCCCTGTGAAAAAGTTTGAGACAGATAAGTCACATAGGGCAATACCGCAAGGCCTTCTTCCACAGGTGAGGATGTGACCACAGTCATGTAGGCTCAAGACAGATCAGTCACATAGATGCAGGATCATGCCCCCAAATAGGTAGATGAAGTATTCCCAAGCTCTCAGGCCAAAACAATAGACATTACCTGCTGCCAGACCCTGACCCATCCTGAAACTGAACTTAAGAATCCTATCCACAAGGATTAAAAGCTTGCATACTCCATAGTCTGAGAGCTTCGGTCATAAGAGCTGGAACATCAATGCTTGGGGAAGGTATGTTCTTCCAAAACTGCACCAGAAACTCCCGTGCACCACTTGCCTGCTAGTCACTCCCCAGCTGCCTTAACTGGCCTGAGCAACTGAAGCTGCAGAGGCAAAAATGGAGGCAGAGCAGAACCAGCAGCAGGGCAGCAGAAACAGTCTCCCCACCAAACTTGTCTCAGTTCTCTCCCCTTCCTCTGAACCTATGCACCTAGCTGGACTAGAAATCTTCATGGAAAGCCCCCAGCATTAAGGCCAATATCCCTCAACTGAAGATTGGATAAAGAAAATGTGTAACATATACAAAATGGAATACTAGCCACCTACTAAAAACAAAGATATCATGAATTTTGCAGGCAAATGAATGGAATTTGACATTATCATCCTGAGTGTGGTAACCCAGTCCCAAAAGGGCATGAATGATAAGTACTCACTTAATGTGGATATTAGCCATTAAATACAGAGCCCATGTTACACTGCATAGACCCAAAGAAGCTAAACAAGAAGGAAGTCCCAAACAAGGAAGCTTGAGTCTCACTTAGAAGGGGGGATAAAGTAATCAGAAAAGGCAAATTCAGAAAGGGAATTTAGAATCAGCAAGAATCGGGAGGGTAATGGGGTTTTACAATCAGGTGTTGGGAAGGTCAGGAGAGATGCCTAGATGGCCATGAAAATTAATGGAAATCTGCAACTGACCGATATGAAGAGGTAGACGTGGGATGAGTGAGGTGCCCAAGAATCAATGGGGATGACCTTCGCTGTGACTCACAACACTGAAGAGACCAGGCAATGACCCCAGTGGAGCAACAGAGACACCATCCCACCCATAAAACATTCAACCCAAAAATTTTCTGATCTACAAGAAATGTAGGCATGGGGGATGAAGCAAAGACTGAGGGAATGGCCAATCAAAAATAGGGGCCAACTTGTGACCAATCCCATGGGCAAGCACCAATCCCTGACACTATTAATAATACTCTGTAATGCTTGCAGACAGGAGAATGTCCAGTGAGAGGCTCCACCAAGCACCTGTCTCAAACAAGTACAGAAACCCACAGCCAAAGAATGTGTGCACCTTGGGGACCCTTATGGAAGAATTGGAGGAAGGATTGCGATCCCTGAAAGGGATAAGAACTCAGAAGGAAGATTAAGAGGTCAACTAACCTGAATCCTTGCGGCTCTTTGAGTCTGAACAATCAACCATTACATATACCAGGTGGACCTAGGCCTCATCACACATATTCAGCAGATGTGCAGCTTGGTTGTCATGTGGTTCCCACACAACTGGATCCTTGGCTGGATCCAAAGCTGTTTCCTGTATGTAGGATATATTCTTCTAGTTGGACTGACTTTTCTGCCCTCAGTGGGAAAGAAAGCAGCTAGCCTTTCAGAGACTTGAAATGCGAGGGTGGTGGAATATCTTGGCAGCCCCACCTGCACAGAGGAGGAGAGGAAGAATTGGGGAAGTGTTGTTGGAGGGGTACTGACTTGGGAGGGGGACAGTGAGCAGAATGTAAAGGGAAGAAGTAAAATATAAAATTAATTTCAAAAGTTAAAAATGATTTTCTCATATATATGTTCTAGTTAGAATAAATATATGAGTCAAGAAACTAATAACATCATGGGTCTGTATTTCAGGGGAGGGGAGTGTTTAAAAAACAGTGGTATAAATATTAAGGGAAACTAGTGACAGACTTAATGTCTTAGTTAGGGTTTTACTTCAGTGAACAGAAAACATGACCAAGGCAACTCTTATAAGGATGACTGTTAAGACAGAGATGCAGCTCCCAGACAGGGTCAAGTAAGTACTGGTGACAGGTGCAAGTCGGGGCTGGAATGCCACCCTTGAGAAGAAAATGTTTTTCTTTCTTGGCCTGAAACTATTTTCTGCTGTATCCTGTTTCTGTGGAAGTGGTTCTCATGGTCTTTTGGTAATGGCGAGTATATTTTGACAATAAGAAGAGGCGTGATTTGTTATGAGAATATTTTGAGAAGAAACCTTTGTACATTCATATTTCTTTGTTTAGCCTTGCCTCAGTTGTTCCTGGTATCATGGGAATAATGATCTTATGGTATCTTACCAAAATGGAAATTGTGGTAATGCATATTCATATCTATATAAGGATTAATAAAGCTTGCAACTGCATGCCATCGGTTCTGCCCTTGCTCTGTGTCGGTGCTTTGCGACCACACCTAGGGCCCCGAACAGAATAGACCTTGACAGATGACATTCAATTGGGGCTGCCTTCCAGCTTCAGAGGTTCAGCCAATTATCTTCAAGGTGGAAGCATGGCAGTGTCTAGGCAGACATGGGGCTGCAAGAGTTGAGAGTTCACTCTATTCTGAATGGAGCTAGTAGAAGATTAGATTCCATATAGCTAAGATGTGGTTATTAAAGCACACACACACAGTGACACACTTACTCCAACAAAGCTATATCTCCTTATGGTGCAAACCCTGGGCCAAACATATATAAACGGTCACACTGAATTAAATAGTGATGGTAGTGGAAGCTGAGATTTGAGGAGTGAATATGAGGAGGATAAATATCCCGAAAGTCATCTTGAAAAAGGCATATGGAAGCAAACTTGCGTAAGAGAGGCTTCCCTGCACAAATATACATATAAACATTTTTCAAATAGGATGAACTTATAATAAGAATGATTTCTCCACTGGACACTATAGTCTAACAAGTCCATAGTCCAGTGCCTGTATTGCATTGTCTTCTTTGAATTTACTATTCAGAGACTTCCCATACAGTTCAGTCCATTACAACCCTTCTTGGTTACCATACAGAATTTGAAAGTAAGACCCTATTGCTGAAGTCAACACATGGTTAAGTCAAAGAGCAGAGATAAATTTATGTAGCTATAAGCTTGATTCTGCTGTGGATCTTAGTGGATAGCTTTCTTAGTACCAGAAAGCTACAGGTATGGAGTAGGCTACTGCTGGAGAAATATAATCACTGCTTTTGTCAAGCTTGGAAATACTTCCTGCCAATGAATTCTAACTGATAAAATGATGAACTGCCTATCATGAGAATAGCCAACATTTTTAATTGGATTGTGTCCCAAAATGAAACCTATATTTGGCACTGCACCTAAACAGGGCCTTCATACTACTTTTAGATCTACCCCTATTACTGTGCTAAGTCATCTTTATTTAAATCAACCCATAATAACTAATAATTATACCTATAAATCAGTATACCCATGAAAAATATTCAGAGACTAGAAAATCACACATACACATGTATAAATGAGTAGGCATAGTTTATTGTTTAAATGAGAAGGCAGTGATTGTTGTTTTTATTATATAAGTTAATATATGCAATTGTCATATTCCTCACATATAGTATTTTCTGTGTAAAACTATGTGGCATAATAATAATGATATACAGAAAATAGTTGATAGATTCCATAAACCTATGTGGATGGTTCTTTCAATGGATTCATGATCATTAAATAATTAAAACAATGCATAGAGAAAAAGTACCATCATGATATACAGCAATGTCTCTTGTGAGCTTACCTGGGGGAAGGATAAGAGCAAAGGCAATGCAAATAATGTATCATGATTGCAAATTGCTAGCACCAATATACTATGTAAATGCTATGATGTTTCCCTTGACCCTTTGTGGGAATTCCTAATAGAGCTCACATTGTTGAAATGCATAAAATCATATGGAATACAAGTAATATTGGAATTAACAAATTTGTTGTACTGCAGTATCTTTATGTGGCATTAAACATTGTCTTAATCCTCTGACAGTGCTCTGCAATAGTAAATATAAGTGGTATAAAAGTTTTTAACAACTCTAAAATAGAACAATTATGATCTTAGGTGTTATATAAATTTCAGTTTAATCTATGAGTTATATTCTTACTAGAGATCAGTCTTAGAAAGTAAATGTTCCAAATTTGAATTTTATAAACAATGCTTTATTAACCACTTGTGATATATGGGTGATTTTGGAAGCAGGCTTATAGTATGAAAAATAATTTCTCTAAGGAAAATAAAACTGTGAGAGATCTAAGGTTGAAAAAGTAAGAGGACTACTTCGAAAAGCAGTCCTGTTTCTAAATAAAAATTAAATTTCCAAGAATATCTATGAGCTTGTGAGATTCAGGAAATCTTATGAGAATATTTGCAATACTTATTTCATCCTCATGTGTTTTCTAAAAAAATTAAAAAGTATTATTTTATATTTGGCCATTGACACCCCTATGAATCTTTGACCTTGACTGTTTTATAAGTCTTGTCAAAAATATGATCAAGAATTCCTAGTGAAACTTTATGACTGAAAAGGATGATTGTTTAGAATTCCAGGGATGGGCAGAAGTTGGAAGACTTCTGATCACACACCTGTTTGCAATTATTCGTGGACAATGTTTATTTCCCTAAATACCCTCTCTGATTTTGCAACCAAAATATTTTAGAGCTGTTTTGAAACAAGAATTTCTTATTTCAGTTCATATATGAAGTCAATGAAAGAAGTTCCACACTGAAACCTGATGATTTCCCAGGCAATGGGAAACCTATGTTTTACCTTTTTTTTTTTTTTAACATACGTATGATACCTAATTCCATTTCTTTGTGGTGAACTTGATGCTTTTCTCTAAAAAAAATAACATTCAGTAAGAATGAATAGAGAATCATTACAAAAATCCAAGGGCAGAAAGTGACCAAAACTTTAGTCAAATTAAACAAAAAATATATTGCAAAACCTGAAGGTATCATAAAGAAGTGAAAAGCATTAACCCTAAACTGCAAGAATTAAGAATTGTGGCTTAAGGCATATATATATCTATATATCTATGTCTATCTATCTATCTATCTATCTATCTATCTATCTATCTATCTATCTATCTATTATCTATCTATCTATATATCTATCTATCTCTATCTATCTATCTATTTATATATCTATCTATCTATCTATATATCATATGTATAAAGTTGTAAGAGAGGAACACTTTAGAATAAACACTTTAGAATCAGGATTGTTTTTATTCTAAAAAAAACCCCATTAGCTACCAATGTTTAATAAATAATTGAGAGCAAAAATCTTTAACATGGAAAGGAAGCTAGATAGATGTTATTTAATTGTGAGAGGTTGAAGGCTTTTTAATGTAACCATCTTATAAGGAGGCTTCAGTGCTTGCTTAACAAGGAACTGATTTGTCCAGTATGAGGTGAGAAAAAAAACCTTGGGAGAAATAAACTATTCTCATGGGGAATTCTCAGGCATACATACATTCAGAGGCAAACAGGATCCACCTTTTGGGCTGAATGTTTTTATATCATACAAGCATCTCCACATAGTACACAGCAGGTTTTCTGTCCTTACTGGAAAGAAGTATATTTCTTAGCGGTGATCTGAGAGTACTAATGGACATAACTGTGGGAAGAATCTGCATCTAGGGCCGTGAAGATTACTGCGACCTCCTTGGATTCTGAGGAAAATAACATGGTCATTCTCACATGGAAAGAATTTTTTTAAGTGATATGTCACTAATCTTTTAATTAATGATTTTATTCGTTTACATTTCAAATGATATCACCTTTACCTGTTATCCCTCCACAATGCCTCGTCCCATTCCTCCCTCTCTCCATCCCATTTGACTCTGTGAGTGTGCTTCTCCACCCATTTATCCACTCCTGCCTCACCACTCTAGCATTATCCTGTGGTGGGGCATCAAGCCTTTACAGTAACATGGGCCTCCCCTCCTGTTGATGTCAGATAAGGCCACCCTCTGCTATAAGTTAAGACATAGAGATACAGCTCCAAGGCAGGGTCAAGTAAGGACTGGTGACAGGTGCAAGTAGGGGCTGGAATGCCGCCCTTGAGAAGAAAATATTTTTCTCACTTGGCCTTAAACTATGTTCTGCTGTGTCCGGTTTCTGAGAAAGCGGCTCTCACGCTCTCTTGGTAATGGCGTGATACATTGATAACACTTTGATAATAAGAAGAGGCGTGATTTGTTATGAGAATATTTTGAGGAGAAACCTTTGTTTATTTGTATTTCTTTGTTTAGTCTTGCCTCAGTTGTTCCTGATATCATGAGAATAATGATCTTATGTTATCTTGCCAAAATGGAAATTGTGGTAATGCATATTCATATCTATGTAAGGATTAATAAAGCTTGCAACTGCCTGCAGTTGCTTCTGCCTTTGCTCTGCAACACCTGTGTCCTGGTGGTTTGCAACCATACCCAGAGCACCCAATGCACTAGATGTTGACAAATAGCAACCGAATAGGGACCCTGATGGTGATTTAGGATGGTTGGATAAGGTAAGTATAATTTATTACAGGGAAATGGGACAAGGTAAATCTCCTTATCTTGCTATGCTTAAGCATCTTTTAAAAGTGCAGGAAATTAATATCTCTCAGTATGATTTAGAAATGTGTTTAGAGACAGCAAGAGAATATAATCCTTGGTTCCCTGACGAGATTTCCATAGATTCTGATATCTGGGTTAAAGTTAAAGTTAACATGGAAAAGGCTGTCAGGCAGGGAAAAGGGTTCCAATTCATTTCTGGTCTATTTGGGCTGCTATTTTTACTGTGTTCAAGGCCATGAATAGAGAAAGGGTGATAAGCAATATAGAACAAGAAGCTACAGCTTCATTAGGACAAAAGCGAAGTTAAAAGTTTCACCATCTACACCACTACCTAAACCAGTGTTTTTTCTACATTGTTTCGTGAGGATGACATGTTAACGATAAGATTCAAATGTTGGTGATGGTGAATTACCTGCTTTTTCTTTTCCTATAATTAGGCCAGCACTGGTTCAAGGTGCGGGCCAACCAGCTTATTATGAAGGAATTTCTGTTAATGATATTGGTCGGTTGAAAAAAGCAGTAACTTTATATGAACCACATATTAAGTTTTTATCTGTACTAAAATTAACATTGGAAAGAACAGTGGTAGAAGAGGAAGCTAGAGGATAACTGCTGAAAATGCTTGCTTTTGAAAATGCTAATGAGGACTATAAGATAGCATTATTACCTATAAAGGAGATTGGAAATTAATGCTTATATAAAGACATGCAAGTATATCTTTTCTGAAAACGGAAAAATACATTTTTGACACGTATTGATTCAGATAGAGTTATTAAATTATATATTTTAAATACTTTTAAATATTATACAGGCATTTTAGCTCAAGATGAGTTGCCTTTAGAATGGATATATACTAAACATAAATTTACTAAAACATTAACAACTTATGAGGAACAAATTACTTTAATTATTCAACAAGGCAGACAAAGACTTGTTACACTGTCGGGATATGATTGTGCTGATATTGTTTTTCCACTAAGTAAAGATAAAGTTGAATATTTAAGGTGGATGTCTGAAGTTTTTCAATTAGCCATGATTTCTTACATTGGAAATACTGAATTTCATTTTCCCCATAGTACATTGTGGGATTGCTTTAGAAAACAAAAATTTGTGATAAATACACTAATTTCTGTTGGTCCATTGCATCTGCCCTTACTGTGTTTACTGATGACTCTAAAACCAAGAGTGCTTATTGGACCAAAGATAAATTTTGGGTACAAGAATTTTCTTTTGGGTCAGTACAACAATATGAATTATTAGCGGTAATTAATGTACTGCAGGATTTTACTCATGGTGTAAATATTATAGCTGATTCAGCTTATGTTGTAGGAGTAGTACAGAATATTGTGACTGCTGTCGTTTCTACATCTAAGCCTATATTAAATATGTTATTTTCACATATTAAAGGACTAATGTTATTATGAAACTCTAGAATATTTATTATAAATATTAGATCACATTCAAAACTGCAAAAATTTAACATTTGGCTATCATATGGTAGATCAATTAGTGGCATTTGCTACCCTAGAAGAACATAGTCATAATTATGCAGGATATTTACATATTAAATATAATATTCCCTATTCTCAAGTCAAATAAATTATTGCTAATTGTCCTATTTTAAGCCTTTACATTCAAGATGTATTCCGTCTGGCACTAATCCCAGGGGAATGCAATATAATAAATTGTGGCAAATGGATGTAACCCATTTTTCTGAGTTTGATTGCCATTCATAAACACATGTAAGCATAGATTTTCAAAATTTGTATGGGGAACGCCATTGCCTGGAGAATGCACTGCTCATGTTTTATAGCATCTATTGGAAACTTTGGCTGTTATGGGACTACCCTCTAATATTAAAACTGATAATGGACCAACATATATTTCTTATAAATTAGAGCAGTTTTGTCAACAATATCCTATTGTACATATTACTGGTATAGAATACAATTCACAAGGACAAGTTTTTGTTGAAAGAGTTTACCAAACCCTGAAACAACAATTTATAAAATTAAAAAGGAGGAAAAGAGATGACGTTACACAGCCAGAATGGAGTTTACAGACTAATCCCAGTGCAGTATTGGCACGAGCATAATTTGTTATTAATTTTCTTAATTTACCACAAGGTGAAGTTTTATCAAGTGCAGATAGACATTTGACATTTTATTGAACTTCCCCCTGAAGGCATTGAACAGCCAGTATGGATAAAACTGTCCAAGATGCTGAATGGCAGGAAGAGACATTACTGTATTTAGGTAGGGGATAGAGTTTTGTCTATTTATTGTCTATTTATTTGTCTATATATTGTCTCCCATATATTTATTTGGGAGACAATTCTGGTTACCCGGGAGATGTATCCAAGCACAGACTGATAAAAACTGTGCCCTACTCCACAGGAATACAATTAAACCAGCTTTATTTTCTCCTGATGGAAGTCTTTCAGAGATAAGGAGGTGTCCTTCATTACTGAAGCCATGACGACAGAGAAGGATACGTGCAGTGACAACCTCATTACCTACGTGGGGTCAGGTGAAGCGTTTAACCACTGAAGGACAAAACATGTCTTGTATGGGAAAGTCCTTTACTGCTAAGCATTTACTTTTAGCAATGTGTGCTTTACTCACAGTATCTTCTGCTGAGGCCAATGTAAGTTATTGGGCTTGTATTCCTAATCCACCTTTATTTGAACCTGTTACTTTTGGTGGGGGGACAGATGTGGTATTATACACCACTCCAAACATTTTATCATCTCCTTGGAATAATTTTACTTATTTGAATAAGCATGATAGATCTTTGTATAATTTTTACTTATGCTGGCTGAATGATGCCTGTATGTTTAGGACAGAGACCATGACTTCAAATGGGCTATCACAGTTGGCTATTACAAGGAATAAATGTTACAGTCTCCAGGACTCCCTTGCAGTGATTGACTTGCTTGGTCTATAAACAAAAATTGGAATAGCATAACATTTGTTCGTGAGTCAGTATATCTTATTTGTGATCAATTTACTTATATAGGCTTAAAATATCGCCCATTCATTTGTAAAAATTGCCTTGGCACGTTTGGAAAAATTATTCAAGATAAATGGATAAATTTGGGTCCTCATGGTCAATTTATTAATACATGTTCAGAATGGACTGTTACCACTTGTGATTTGTCTAATGTTACCAGGACGAGCAGAGAGGAGAATAATACCTTAATGGATATTTGCTGATGGAATGAGGAGATGGCGGCCTTGCTGATAATGGACTGGCCTCTATGGAAGATCCTACTGCGTTTCAAACTCATTTGTGGAAAACTGCTGCTGCATTAAAAGAAGATGTGCTTGATAATGGAAGCTTTTCTGGGACTGCTCAAATGGCCTTTCAATATAATTTTACCACACTGAAGAAAGAAAAAGTTACTACTTGTATTCCTATGCCATATTTGTTTTCAATAGGTAGATTTAATTTTACTAATGGATTTGCTTTTATTAAGCAAGCATTTGTATTCATGTATTAATTCCTCTATTCAGTTTAATATGAATCAAGATTCTATTAGAATTATTCAAGAAAAATTATATGTATGGATGCCTGTTTATTTGGGACGTCATTGGTCTCAAGATCCTCATAATCATGTGATTATTGAATTTTTTAATAATCTACTGAAGAGAAGTAAAAGAATAATTGGAGTCATTGTAGCTACTATTCTAAGCGTTTCCAGCATAGCATTAAAAACATCTATTCAGACAAAGCATTTTTTTGAAGATTGACATAAAGATTCACATGAGTTATGAATAGAACAATCTAAAATTGATACTAGATTTTAACATCAAGTAGAAGTTTTAAAGCAAACAGTAGAATGGTTGGGTCAAAAGATGTTATCTATTGAAAAATATGTGGATTTAAGATGTGATTGGAATTGTACTAATTTTTGCGTTATATATGTATAATGATGCAGAACATGATTGGAAGTTAGTTCAAGTCTATTTAGAAGGTAATGATAGTACTACAAAAGTAATTAATGCCTTGAAATATGATGTTCAAACGTTTTTTAGTAAACAGCTAGAAGATACTACCCCTGAAGTAATAGCTAAATATTCGGCTGATCAATTGACAGGATCAGATCCCAAGGCTTGGTTTCAAAGTATTTTCCATAGCTTGGGAGGGGCTAGTTTCATCATAATATTATGTACATTATGTATTGTTGCTTTATTTTTACATGATTAAACCCCTACAAGGACATTTAGTAATGCTATGGAAAGTGTTACTTTTAAAACAAAAGAAGAAAGAAGGAAATGTTAAGACATAGAGATACAGCTCCCAGGCAGGGTCAAGTAAGGAATGGTGACAGGTGCAAGTAGGGGCTGGAATGCCGCCCTTGAGAAAAAAATATTTTCCTCACTTGGCCTTAAACTATGTTATGCTTTGGTCTGTTTCTGTGGAAGTGGTTCTCATTCTCTCTTGGTAATGGTGAATATATTTTGATAATCAGAAGAGGGGTGATTTGTTATGTGAATAATTTGAGAAGAAACCTTTGTTTAGTAGTATTTGTTTAGTCTTGCCTCGGTTGTTGCTGATATCTTGGGAATAACAATCTTGCCAAAATGGAAATTGTAGTAATGCATATTCATATCTATATAAGGATTAATAAAGTTTGCAACTGCGTGCAGTTGCTTCTGCTTTTGCTTTGCAGCCTCTGTGCCCTGGTGGTTTGCAACTGTACTCAGGGCCCCCAACACACATGTATCTAAACCCCTGGATAACTCCAGGTATACTCCTTCGTTGGTGGTTTCGTCTCTGGTAGCTCTGGGTGCTCTGTTTCGTTGATATTGTTCTTCCTACGGTGTTTCAATCCCCTTCAGCTCGTTAAGTTCTTCTCATAGCTCTTCCATTGGGGATCTAAGGCTCAATCTGATGATTGGCTGTATCTGCATCTATTTTGGTTATGTGCTGGTAGAACTACTAAGGGAACAGCCATACCATGCTCCTGTCTATAAGTGCTTCTTGGCATCAGCAGTAGTGTTAGGATTTGGTATTTGCAGACTGAATGGATCCCTACATAAGGCAGTCTCTGGATGACCTTTCCTTAAGTTTCTGTTCCATTTTTTTGCCCCTGTCCTTCCTTTAGGCAGGAACATTATTGGATTAAAAATTTTGAGATGGATGTGTGGTACCATCCCTTAACTAGGGGTTTTGCCTATTTACTGGAGGTGGTATCTATATGTTCTATCTCCCCTTTGTTGGGTATTTCTGCTACAGTTATCCCTGTTGGATCCCGGGACCCTCTTGCTTCCCTGGGTTCTGGTAAATTTTACTGGCTACACCCAGTCCAGCATTACCCACTGCTAGTTATTTCTATTTAGTGTCCTGCCCTTTTGTACTTCTCTTCTATCCCTTTCAATACCTAATCCTGTCCCATTGTTTTCCCTCTCCCTCTCCCCTTCCTTCCAGGTCCCTCCCTTCCTCTGTCTCCTGTGATTATTTTGTTACCTTTTCTATGTATTATTGAAACATCCACATTTTTGTCTTCCTTCTTCTTAACCCAGGTGCTGCTCAAATTTGTGACCATAAACAAGTGATTAAATAATGTAAATATGGTACGTTTACACAATGAAATATAACCCACTTGTAGAAATAATGAAATCATACAACCCCTGCTTAAATGGATCAAACTAAAAAAAAGTCATCCTGAGTGAGAAAAGTCATGGTGAGTGAGGTACTCAGAACGCCAAAGAGAAATATAGTATGTGACAACTTAAAACTGCTTATTAGGCTTTAAACCTTACAAATGCACATAAGAATCCTTAAATCCTCAGAGGTAAGATATAGAGTGAGAAACCAGAAAGGACTGAAGTTTTTCCTAAGTAAGTAAAAATATAATTAAATCTGGATGCTTTTGGGGTTATGTTGTTGTGCAATGGGATTATTAAATGGAGAAATGGAAGAAGGTAGGCTAAGGGTCAGCAGAATCTATGGACCTTCTGAAGAATGCTATAGAAAAATACCTCAGTAGAAGCTCCTTAATATATAATATGTAAATGAATATTCTTAAAATGCATCACCAAATAATGGGGAGAGTACAACCTAATTGAATTCTCTCACAACCAACCCCCGCCTCCCCCAGGGCCATGTATGAGTTATATCTAACTGAGTTTTGATGACTGAGACTTCACAGAAACTCTCAAACCACTTACATTCCTGTCCCCATTATTGGTTGCTTTATATAAACTGATGGCCAATTCATAATCATGAGACAACACTTACCTACCTCGTGAACACGAAGATGTTAAGTTGGTGACTGACTGGAGTATTCACCATTCTAGATAGTGTTCATAGATTGGAAAATTTATTCATACTTCCCGAGGAGAATAGTAAAGATGAACTTAGCTGAAATTTTTCAATTTACAATTGTGGTCTCTCTATAGTGCACATGGGTGCAATATTGGTATAAATGTGATGAGAGTCAGTAAAAATTATTTGATTGGATTCAATGCCCAGTACATGAGGCACATTTATGACATTGCTCATGTGCCCAAGAAAAGGGAAGTAAGTAGACTGTGGACCGAAGGACATACCAATCACCAGATATCCTGCAAAAGCAATGTAGCAATTTAAAGAATCCTAATGGCATTCTGTTATTCTCTTTTATACATATATTTCTCAGCCATGATCAGAGAAATTACTATCTGTTATAGAAGGGTACAAAGACAGAGACACATACATGAACAATGTATAGAGAACTAGAGATATTTAACAACTCAGTCATAAATGATAATTCTTTATCAATACTCTCCCTTCACTTCTCATGAATCTTTGTGTTGGGAGAAATCTCAGAGCCAGTGGGGATGAAAAGAATGTAGCCAAGGAAACAATGTCCTCCAAATGTAACAGACCTGACAGATGAATTTATATAGATCATGAAAACGTGCATATGGTTTGTATAGAGTAAAGTGAATTGGCTTCCACTACTGAGACAAAGAATTAAACATGATCACCCATCTCTAACCAAGAAGCTATGTCCAATAAACAAATGTTTGTAGTGGAGAAATTAGTTTAATACAGTAGAGACTCACTGGTTATAGAAACCACATTCATGGATGGTTTTATTCAAAGTAGTAGACAGCCAAATCATATGAACTCAATGGTATTGTGGCAATAATTTTTGATTCATAATACTTTGTCTCTCAACATAAAAACAAATATCGTTGAACAGAAGAGAGTGTGGGAAAGAGCCTCAGTTTGCCCTGGTGGATTTCATGGTAAGATCATGTTGGATACACACCCTACACATTGTTTGCTAGACATAGAGAACTCAACCATGAGCAATCCAGGAAAGCTGGTGGTTACCTTTCATAATGCTAGGAAACACTAGTCAGGATACATAGAGGAAAAAAAAAACAACGGTTTTCTCACCATTAATAAGCCTTATATGCTCTAATAATGACCTGCCTGGTAAAGTGCACTAACATTGCACTTGTGCAAAGAATATTTTGTGCTAAACTAACCACATTATTAATTAGAATGCATGTCACTTTCACAGGAGAGAATTCAGGTATGGTACTACAAACTTCATCAACAAACTTGACTAGGGAATGTAAGGACCCTAGCAGAGAACACACTGACATTGTTTTTTCCAATGTCCATTTTGTCAAGTCCCCTTTTAAATATTTCTGTTATGTCCATAGGTATGTGTTGCTGATTAGTTCAGTAGATAATTATCTTATTAGTAATAGTATTGCTTGCAGAAAGATAAATAACTCTGTGTTGGTTTGCATATGTTTCGCCCAGGGAGTGGCAGTTAGAGGGTGTGGCCTTGTTGGAGGAAGTGTGTCACTGTAGAGTTGAGCTTGGAGACCAGCCCCTAGCTACCTCAGGATGCCCAGTTTGTTCCTGGCTTGATTCCTTCCTTCTGGTGAAGATGTAGAATTTAGCAATTCCTATACCATGCCTGCCTGGATGCTGATATTCTGCTATGCTCCCGCCTGAACCTCTGAACCTGTAAGCCAACCCCAGCTAAATGTTGTTCTGTATAAAACTTACATTGGTCATGATGCTTGTTCACAGCAATAAGACCCTAAGACAAACTACAAAAGCACCATGAATAAGCAATCATCAGTACTCAGACACTGTTGGGAATTCTGAAGTTCCCCATACTAGGTTAAAGCTCAAGGGCTGGAAGAAATGCTATGGAATATCTCTATAAATGGCCTGGCTCTTGTAAACATGGCCTCCTACAGTTAGAGTTACATGTGTGCCCCTCATGAGATTAAACACACATTCAAATAAGGAAGAAGGAGGGCTTCTCAATATTCCAACCCTACCTGCACACATTCTTATTGACATAGAAGGGTACTAGGGTAGCAAGTGTCCTGTTTCCTTATATATGTGGTCACTGGTAAGGATAAACAGAATGTGTTTCAGAATAAGAAAAGAAGATGCAACAATCTCAGAGCCAGCATCATGCTAAATGGAGAGAAACTCAAAATATTTTCATTAAAATCAGAAACAAGGTGAGGAAGTTTATTCTTCCTGTATTATTCAGTTCAGTATCAGGAGACTACTTTGAATATGATATGATTTTATATATAAGAGATCCTAATTATGGCAGCAAAAATCTGATAATGCTGATAATTATTTTCAGCAAAGTAGCAGTATAAACAAATTAATAAAAATTCATGTCCTGAAATAAATATTTTGAGGAACAAATCATAGAAACAGTATCTTTTATAAAATTTATATTATATAACATTACATAAAACGTTGTTATACATAATGCACAAGTGGCTGTTATATAAAAAATTACACATGTACATATGTAATCACCAATAATATCCTTCACACAAATTAAAAAACAGCATTGTAAAATTATGTGGAATCAAAAAATACAACCTGTAGAATAAACCTGAATAATAATGTTCCACAGTTATAGGCATGGCAGATTTCAAATTATAATATAACCCAGGTGAATTAATAAAACTGTAATGAATGGTGCCACTCTGTTATTTCTGTATTAATTAACATTTCTTTAGGAGTAACAATCTTAACAAACCCTCAGACTGCTGTTGGCTTCGATCAACATAGGCTTGCACTTTAGAAATACTTTAAAAATCTTAAACCCAAACAATACTTTGAAATAAAAAAAAACAAAATATAATGAGTAAAAGAATAGGACATGACTCTGAGGAAGTCTGTGTCTCAAAGCCTGTTATTAGTCTGTAATGTTACCTCTGTACATATCTTAGAGCAATCAGCTTAGTGTTTTTATGGCATGCTTGAGTGTGTTAACAAGTGGGTCTCTTATTCTTGTGTTCATTCCTTTTCCTTCTGTTGGGTAACCTTATCCACCCTCAGTATAATGTTATTATATTTAATTTTGTTAATGTTTGGTTGTTATCTCTTGAGTGTTCTTTTCCTAGTGAGAGGCAGAAAGGGAACATATCTGGAGTAAAAGAGAGATGAGGTGAATCTGGGAAGATTGAAAATAAGGAAAACTGTGATAATGATATAAATAAAAAAATTAAGAATGGATATGGAAAAACTGGGACAAAATCAATTTTCACTAAAAAATAAAGCATTTTATGGTGAAAAACAAAATACAATTCTACTCCCAGCATCTTTAAAAGCTGGGAAAATGTGCAGGCCTGTGGGATCTCTTACCCTTCCTTCTCACTTGTACGTGAGAGAATGACCTCAGATGAAAGACCATACTGGATTATCCTGCTAAATTGTGCTCCTTTGTATTGAATAAGTGACATGGCAGGTCCTCACCAGGCATTTTCTAACCCTAGGTCTGAAGCACTCCAGCAGAAGCTTGCACAGGGCACAGACCAGGACTACAGCTCTCAGAGACAAACTGTCCACCAGGAGCACTGAGTGTGCAAAGATTGACAACACCTCCTGCATCTCAGTCCTCATAACCATAGCAATCTTGGGCTGCATTTGAAAGACCTTTAGATGTCACATGGAACATGTCTCATGTTTAACCTTTTAAGAACTTGTCCATCATCAACCAACCACCCCGAATGAGGCACGTCTACATTCATCTTGAAGAGATTTTTACCATCTTGCCTGCCATTCTGCTATGTTTGCAAGGCCAGCAGCAGGCTGGAGGTATATGTTGCAAAATCTGCAGCAATTGAATGCTGACCTATTTGCCTGCTGTATCTGGTTTTTAGTTAGAAGTTTTGATTGTGTTATGCATTTGGTTTTCTTCATTTATGTTTGAAGTTTTGTTATATATTTGTTAACTTGTTTTTTTTTTAATCTGCTACATTTCTAAGGCTATGTACATTGAAATCATTGACTCTCCACTTTAGGTTGTTGTTGAATAAATTAATTTTTGCCTATAAATAAAAATGTGACCTCTAACCCTTCACTCACAAAAAAAAAAAGACCAGAAAATATACAAACAAACACATACCCTTCTGGACTTAACTGATGGCGGATAGATAAACTCTCCCCCAAAGTCCCCAAAACAAAAACAAACCTGCATTCTATTTTCTATATAAGATTCATCCATATCAGGGTGTCAAACCAAAGTATAGATTACATATCTAAAGAAATTTGTTTCCAATCGAACATTTTATTATTGAATCTGGGCAAGATTTAAAAATAAAACATATTAAAATATAGCTCATACATAAAGGCATGGAAGTATTGTCACAACATTCAAACTAGATCACAGATGAAAACGGTTTATTTTTCTGTACCAGTCTATACACTGTTGTGAGTAGGTCTGTAAGTGTTTGTGTGGGTGTGGGTGTGTATGTATATATGTGGAAGATACACCATGTTTCCACATGTTTGCAGTTCACACACCTGAATTCTGCTCACTTCTCTTTCTTTAAGCAATTTTGGAAACCCCTTTCTTTTATTTTAACTATCATTAACATCAAAACCCAGTCTTACCTAATGCTCTTACCATTCAGAAACTATGTGCTTTCCCTCTGATGATAATCTGTATGTTAACTCGCAAGTGTTTTTATCCCTTCATATCTTTCAGTCTATGGAAGATACCAAGATACCACTTTAACTTCATTATAGATGTGATTTTTATGCAAAATCCATATAACTACTTAAATGTTCTTTCTTTCCTGATGGCCACTACTCCCACACACCAATAATCCACATTACTGTCAGCTCTTTGAAATGCTAATATTAACCCTGTAAGAGAACTGAGCTAAAGTGACAAGGCAGTTTGACTACTCAAGGGGAGGGGCACTGCAGCAAACACAACACAAGACAGGACAAAGGAAGCCAGGTCCTGATCTGATAGCTTTTCTGATCTGACTGTTCAAAGAATTGAGATCTATAGAATAATATTCTATCACAACAAATTTGCAATATTTAGTGTGAAAAAAATCATGTCTATGAAACAAATTATGGGGATATGAGGGAGCTGACCTTGTTTGCTGCATTGCCTTGCTGACCATTCCTAGGGTGGATGCGACAGGCTTCTTTGGCTGCCTCTTCTCTGAGCAGGACCTGCTGCACTGACTTGACTAATCACACTCCCAACCCCCAGTCTGTGCTAGTGAGCTGGCATAACCCTGCATCACGCATGCGTGCATGGTTGCCAGGCTGCAGAGATTCAAAATCTTCTCTAAAGCTAATGTACAAGGCAGTCAGCCATGAGATTTAAGCTGTCCTATTGCTAATATGACAGAGGAGGGTCTTCATAAACCCCCATATAAATTGGTCAGGGATAAATTCAAGATGCTTTCTGGGCAATGGTGACTACAGGTTACTGAATTATATTCACCATTAGATCTGTATAGAAAGGAAAGAGTGACTAGGAAAAATGTAATAAAATTAGGAAATTCACAAAAGCACTAGATACTTGTAATATCAGAAGAAATCACTAAGGAATAAAATGGGCTACTTCAACAACATTCTGCATTAGTCAGGTTTTCCTTAATCAGGTGAATTTTTTAAATTTCCTAGGTGTTCATGTAAATAAAGCACTTACAATTAACATAATATTTGCTGTATAATAAAATCAATGGTTTGTCATTCAATGATAATTTTTTCTTCTGTTTTAAAAATTGTTGCTATGAGATACTTCCTCGTTTTTTTTTCAGATAAGGTCTTGTTAGATTTAGCTGGACTGGAAACAAAGTTGTATACCAAGCTGGTGTTTAACTCACAAATTTATGAGCTTCTAACTTGTAAGTGCTACAAGTAGGCTCATATGCCACCACAGTTAACTAGATTTTATTCATGTTATTTATTTGTGTGGTGTTTGTATATATATATATACATATATATATATATATATATATATATATATATATATATATATGTATTTCTCTATCACTGAGACTCTGGCACTCTGTTCTCAAAGCCTGACCCTGTGTGTCTGTGTGTATCTGTGTGTGTGTGTGTGTGTGTGTGTGTGTGTGTGTGTGTGTTTGTGCATATATGTAGGGGCTTGTAGGTATATATTGCCAGATATGCAGATATATGTAGATTTGAGACTCCGGAGATGAGTTCTGGGATATAATTTTTCAGAACAGTATTAGTTTGTACAATCAGAAGCATCAGTCAGGCTCTTCTGTGAAACTTTAAGTCTTGGTGATTTTGATCCATAATGAATATGCAAAAGGAGTACAAAAATGTATAAAGGCTCCTAATTTTAAACATTCAATTATTTTCCAATAAATATAAATATGGTATTGACTTAGTAATATTGTTTTCTGCAAGACAATGTCTACACAGGAAAGGGAAATGCATAAGGAATTACTAAATGTGGTTTAATTTGGACAGTCTGCATTGTGTTCTATAAAGTCATGGAAGGAAAACATTTGCAAAAATAAAAAGCTGACTTTGAATGCATATGGAAATACTCAGCTTCCTATCCCATAGCAGTAGTTCCATAACGTATCTCTGCATGGCTAAATTTGCTTCAATAAAGTACTGAGCAGCTAAGCATGGCAATATATCAATTCATGCCTTACTGAAAGAAAGGGTTGACCACCTTTAAACAGTCTGTGCTACTGCAGTTCAGTCCCTCTGAACCTTCTGCCAATGCTGAAGGAGTTTAATGCTGAAAAGAATGTTTTGCAAGATCCTTGAATTTTAAAGATAACTTGCAATACTGATTCCTATAAGGAAAAAAGCCTGTGAAATTACAATCCTGTAGTGGATTTATTTTAAAATTGTCAGAGGATACCTGATATCAAGTACTCAATAAGTTATATTGATTTATTACTTATAAAGACAATACTTGCATTAATAGCTTGCGTTTTCTGGCTAGTAAGATGCTGCATAGAATAAACTGGATTTAAACATACAGTCTTCCATCTTTATCTGCCACCTAGCAGGTCAAATATAATGGTTTTGATGTAAAGGATATCCTGTTTTCTGTATTTTATACAATAAACATAAATTTCAATCTCTCCTGAGAGACACATACAGAGCATGTCAAATGCAGAGGTGAATGCTAGCAGCAGACCACTGAACATAGAACAGGATTCCCATTGGGTGAATGAGAGGAAGGATTGAAAGAGCTGTAGGGGCTTGCAACCCCATAAGAACATCAGTGCCAATCAACCAGAGCTTCCAAGGACTAAACCACTACTCAAAGACTATATATAGACTGACCCAGGGCACCAACTGCATATGTAGCAGAGAATAGTCTTGTTGGGGCACCAGTGGAAGGGTAAATCCTTGGTCCTGCCAAGGTTGGACCCCTAGTACAGAGCAATGTCTGAAGGGGGTGTTTAGGGGGATAGATGTGGGAGAGACACCCTAATGGGGAGGGGCAGGGGAGAGGGGACTTATGGACAGGAAAATGGGAAAGGGAATAACATTTGAAATGTAAATAAAGAAATATATCTAATGAAAAAAAGAATAATATAGGGTTTTCTAAACAAGAATATAAATTCAAAATTTTTTGCATCTATACATATACTGCCTGTCAAATTGTTATTAGGTCACTAAAAATATATAAAAATTCCTGTGTTATAAAATAAATAATGTTTTTATCATACAAGTACATAGTAATTGAGGATATATGTGTAAAAAGATCAACCTATGGACATTGGGTTTTAGAGTTCTTGGAACGTAGAGTTCTTCACTAACCAATGTGTTAGTCAAAAGGCCCAAGCTAAGGATCCTCAACCTGATCCTGTACAGGAGGACAGATGTGTCTACCTCAATTAAAGTAATTAAACTAAGCCTGCTGAAGGATAAGAGAGGATTGCCTCTCATGTGATTCTACATATCACCAAGTTGACATAAATAAAGAATAACCATCTCAATAGTATCTAAGAATAAAAACTTGTTTGAGCTCTATGCTGTTCTACAGATAATTACCATGTTTTCATAATATGTGATTGGATCCTAATTCTAGCATTGAGACTGTTATTTGGGAAATTTATGAAATGTCCTTTTACTGTTTATAGTATCTATGAAATGAAGATGATTTGTACAGGCCCAATTCGATGGTACATAACATGCAGTTTTTTTCTTAACATGTAGTTAGAAGAATAGTAAAAGTGAGGGATTAGTCGACCTTAAAATTAATCCACAGTATATAGGATACACTATCTGGGAATATAACTAATACTGTACTTGCTTTTTTTGTCATTTATCTTGACAGATGTATATTTTGTATCTGTTCAGTTTTCAAAACCCCTCCTTCCACAGTATAGAATTCTAATTTACATGTGTTAATCATTTTACTCATGTGTCTTTAGCTTTTCATTGTCTCTGATTAGTGGAGTCCTCATTTTCTCCTCCTCCTCCTTTTCTTTCTTTGTCTCCTCCTCCTTTTCTTCCTCTGTCTCCTCCTCCTTTACTCTTTTATTTACATATTGCTTTTGTTCATACCCTTGTTAATTTTTGGAACTTGTGAGACAGTGTCACATTCTACAGAGAAGGTTGGTCTCAAATTTGAAGTAAACATTTTGGTCCTACCTCTTGAATGATATGATTAAAATTTTACATCATTATATCTTTAATGCTTTTAATTTCATATGTAACTGTGAATTTGACTTTGATCATTAATTACTTTTAGAATTTTTTTTTGTGAAAAAGACGGTCATGTTGGCACATGCTCTTATATCTAACGACTTAGAGGTATAGTCAGAGTCTGCCCTGAGTTTACTTACAGCCAGTATTACATTTTAGAATTTGTTTGTAACAACAACAAACATGTATTAATAAAAAAATTGTAGTAGCAAAAGATTATTTCTTCCCTTTCTGTTTCTTGAGTTGTAAGCAGCAGGTTGCTGAATAAGTAGCTTATATCTCAAACCAAAGAGCTGAAGCAGAGAGAGCTAATTAAAATATCTTGAGTTTTTTAAAAGATAGAAAACCATTCCTAGGGATATCTTTGTTCAGTAATAATTGGGAGTCAAATATGTGAAAATTAGAAACCAACAGTGGACATATCACTCAAACTACTGCATTCTACTCCTTGTTACCACAGTCTCAAAAACAATTGATAATGAAAATGTATACTACACAAATTTAAAAGATTCCATTAATTTTCACAGCATGAACATTGTTTAAAAGCTTAAAGTGTCTTCTTAGCCTCAAGTCAATACTTTCAATGTTCCCCCAGTAAAATCAAAAGCAAGTTACATATTTCTAGCATACAATGACATAAAATACATATTACTTTTCCTCTGAAATGAACTCAGGCTGTCCTGAGAAATGCTTAGGATGAGCTCGAGCATCATATTTTTCTGATCCACATCCAGGGTCCTGTTGTTCCTCATGTGTAAAATATAACTGCATTTGTGATGAAGCCAAATTCAAATCTGTTTATGTTAGGCAACTATGATACCAAACGTTCAATATCAAGCATATAAGTTCTGGGTAATTGCAAGCTGCACAGCATTTCCATTTCCAAGTCTTGCACAATCCAAAGAAAAGTGGGGTTCTTTAAAAGTATACTTTCTTATCTCAAGGGAGAAGAAGCATGCAACAATGCAAACAGAGCACAATGGTGTTAATAAGTTAACATCCTAATAATGGTGATCGATTTAATATTTTCTGGTATTTTCAAATGGTCTCGGTAACTTCTCCAACTGGGTCCTTTGCTGCATATGTACAGCTGCTCTTCTAGGTTCTGGCTCTCTCCACACCATGGATACTACTGAAATTGCTGGGAATCCTATGCTACTTGCATCCTCCAAAAAGTGGGTTACCTTTCAGCCACTGGGCTGCACTTTAACCTGTAGACTCATCTGGCATGTTTCAGGAGACCCATCCCTCCTACACAGTGACAAGCCTTAACTGCTGACAATGATGTCTCGATGCCTTCATAACAGTACCACTAGGTTGAATCTAGTTTCTAGTGAGTAACAGAGATATGAGTTCATCATTTTTGGAACACACTTTCTGCATGTTGAACTTGAGGCATGACTTTCCAGAATATTCACGTCTAAGATGCTGGTCTCTTATTTATCACAACTGATTGATTGTTTAGACTCAGGTGGCCAGGATTGATTACTCATCCAAACTATGGTTCCCTCACTTTTTTGGCTCTGGTATTGAAATTTCCTCCAGTACATTCAAGAAGCAGGGAAATTGGGGAGGTTTCTGGCTAAAAGACTGAATGTAAAATACAATGTATTCCTCTTAATTTCTTTTTTATATTCAGTGTGATGAAAGAGAAATAAGGAGAGAAAGAGAGGGGTGAGGAGAGATATTAAACAAGATAAATCTCAAGGATAAGTAGATTTTGAAAATGTTAGTCATAGAGGAAATAAATCATTTGAGAAGACATTTCTCACAAGGCATCCAAAACATGATGAAGAGAAAGTAAAATCAAGAACGAAAAACATATGAAATCTGATGGCAATAGAGTTTTTGCTTTTATTAACTGATGGTTTCCTCGCCCAGTCTTGATAACGTGTAACTTTTTATGCTAACCTATAGTGTTCGGTTGACACATCCTTATGTAATCTCTCTCTCTCTCTCTCTCTCTCTCTCTCTCTCTCTCTGCCTCTGTATAACAGAATGGAAGGAGTGTGGATCATGGTGAGAGGAGAGATATTGTGGAGAGTTGTGTGGAATTGATGGAGGTAAATGAGTTGCAACGAATGAGAGAAGAATAAACAAAGGAATAATGATAGAAAATCTTAAATGTAAGACAAAAAATTGAATATAACTAATACTGAAGAACAAGAATTAAAAGTTTGTCTTAAGGCCACACTTTATGTAAGTATACGTGAAAGGAAAAAGACACTTTAGGAATATAATTATGATGGCTTGAGAGATGCTCAGTCATTAAGAGCACTTACTGCGCTTCGAGAAGTCCTGAGTTTAAATCCCAGCAACAAGCTGATGGCTCACAAACATCTGTAATGGGATCTGATAGACTCTCTGGTATGTCTGAAGACAACTACAGTGAACTGATATATAAATAAATGTTTTTTTAAAAAGAAATAGTGTTCTGTTTATCCTAGGAAAGGCCAATCTCCTCAGCTCTTTCAAAGAAGAGTTTAACATCAACCAACAAGGTAAGGGTTCTACTTAAGTGGTGGTTTACTCTGCTACACCCATCTTGTAGGACCTCAAAAACTGTTTGTAAATACATAAGGGTCTTAATTATGAATTCTAGATCAATATCACCAATGCTCCCTGTCACAGAATGTCATATTAAAAGCACCCAAACACATGTTCAGGGTTTTTATTGTGCTTATAGCACATTTTGGCAATTTCCATAAGGGTCAGGAGGTTAATATTTTAATAACAGCATTTCTGGGATACTCTGAAGGAAATACACACGGGGAGAGAACTACTTGATGAAAAGTATGGCTAAGTTATCTATTTTGTGCAGGATGTCTTAAGATTATCTATATCTATCTTGACTCTGCTATTTTACCTTGACTGGCTGGCTGTTGCTAATGAGGGTGGATTTCTGTAGGATGTTTGTTCAGGTGGACTTTGTGATCTTCTTCCTAGAGTTGGAGTTTAGCCCCTAATCTCTCAGAAAATGGGGTTTCTTCAAAAACAGATTTGATTGGGCTTTCAACAGGTTGATGATTTTGATTAGAAATCATTTTAAGAGTGGTTAAAGTGTGGCTAATTGAAGGAGGAAATACTTTATTCCACGTGCAAAACAAATCTATGGTAAAATACTCCAGTCCTCATGCAGACTTCTGAGCAATACCCACATGCAGATGCAAACAGGAACTACCTGTTAACTCAACTGGTTCTGATCATTCAGAACAAACTTCCTTGCCATCCTCCAACCCAGAGATTTTTTCTCTGCCCTAATTAAAAATAGCACATTTCCCTGGTCAGTTCAGAAGTGGTAATTACCATCACTGAAGGAGGTACCTGCAATTACTGGTGCTAAAAGTACAGCACCATCCTTGGTGGTTGAAGAAGTTAAATGTGGCAATTCTCATAGTGAAGGGTTTTTTTTAAATGAGCAGCTTCAACATTTCAACTAATAAAGTCACTGTTTTAATATAAATTTTAATGTATGAGGAAGAAAATGCACCTATGCAGAATGAAGTATACATATCATATACACAATGGTCTAATAAATCAATTTAACTTTTTTTATAATTTCACTTTTAAATCTGTGTTTTGAATGTGCTCATGGCAAATAGTTCTCTCCATCCATTTTTAAAGTCAGTCACCCTCAGAGGATTCTCATTAATTTTGAATTCTCATTTATCTATTATGTTAAGTTGTATATAATGTGATATGCTACCGAACAGTGTCCTCCATTATTCTTCCTGTATCTCTGAAGGATAACATACCTCCTATGGCCCCTGTACCAATCAGGTATAGGATATGACTTTGAGATGACTGTTAAATCCTTTAAGAACAGCACAGTCATTTCATATTCTTGGGTCCCTCTGCTTTGTCCTAAGAACTTTTGTAAATGTTTCCATCAATCTTTCTGTTCTGTCAAAATCTTTATGACACTGTGAGTACAGAGGTAATCACTACTTCAAGTATCACTTGGCTTGTGGCTTAAAGGGTAAGAATGAAATTGGTGTCTGAGATCTAGAAAGGCCAAATAGAGTTTTTCCCCTGAGAATATATGTTTAATGGCAATTTAATTTGCTGTAGGCTCATTGATTTACTTGTAACATATAATTTACCCTATCAAAAATCTGCACATCCTGCCAAGGCTGGACCCTCCACTGTAAGGTGATGTCAGTGCCTGGAGATTGGAAAGGTGTAGTTGGAGTATGAAACAATCTTATATAAGAATTTGGAAGGGCACGGGATATGGGGCTCATCGATGTGAAAAAAGAAAAGTGAATAACATTTGAAATGTAAATAAAAATATCCTATTAAAACATTGCCGATGAGACTTAGAGCTTTATAATTTCTCATCCTTGACTTATGAACTCGATGTTACTAAAATTTATTGGCAAAGTTGTATTCATTATGTGGCTGGCCACTTTTATGATGGTTAAAGCACAAAATTGTGTGTATTTACACACACACACACACACACACACACACACACACACACACATATCCCCCAACAGAGAGTGAAATTGCTCAATGTCTTCCTCTGAAATATGTCTCAAATGTTTTAGGTGCCTTATTATCTCTGGTCTCTTTCTGCATACTAATCCTTACATTGTTCTCTGTATCTCTAATTTCCATGCATTTACCCCAATATCACTCTTGTATACCAATAAAAATCTCTTCCTCCTATGATCCATAATTGATCATTCAAATGCTTGATTCATTGAAAGGAAAGTTCAATGTTCCTACTAATCTGGAATATGCATATTCAAAGCATATTATGATTTTATCTTTCACGAATAAGTATGGCCATGATCAATGAAATAAATGACCACACATGGTAGAAAGGTTGAGGAGTAGTAAGAATCCTTATCCTCTACTAGTGGAAATATACAGTTGTATTTCCTTTTGGAAATCAGTGTGATTTTGCCTTTGAACCCTGGGAATATTACACTGCAGATTAAAAAGAAAAGACCCTATATCCTGTATAGAGGCACTTACTTCCCATTCATGGCTGCTATATTCAAATCAGTAAGAAAGAGGATACAGCCTAGCTGTCCAGAAATGGGGAAATGGTTAATGAAAATATGGTACAATACAAAATGGATTATTACTCAGCTGTTAAAAAGCAATAGTACTCATAGTTAAGGAAGGAGAAAAAAACTCACGAGTTACCAGTACCTCAAAACACTTATCAGACTATGCCTAAAGCCTTGATTGTTCTACACACACTGATGATGCCCCCTTTCCAGAAAAGGACCCTACATTTCTGTTGAACATAGAGAAGAAAAGCAGGTACCTGACTAAAGATTTTACTACATACTGAATAGTGTTTGTGGTACTGAAAAGAATTCTGCATGGTACCTGAGGGGGTATTTAAACCAATTCAACTGTATATTATTTAATCTACCCCTGTCAGCTGCTTACATCATACATTGCTACAATAGTTCCACTTCCCTGGGAAAAAGCTACTACTACATGATGAACTAAGATCTACTCACTGAGACAGAAAACATTTCTGTCCTTGTTCCCATGGCAAAATACCTTAGAATACTGCGAATAGCTTGTACCATTGCCTACTTACAATGTGTATCAATAAATGTATTTCTAATAACATTGTTATACTCATAGTGACATGTATTACTGCACCTTCATCATAGAAGCTAGCATATACTTTAAATGGGGCCAGATACAGAGACCCATATCTGGATAGTGTGCAGCGTGAAAGACCTTTGGACCCTTCTGTCCATAAATCAATATTGCCATCCAAGCTCCTCCTTTATGATTGAGCAAACCTTGTAGAAGTCATTGTAAAAAGATACTAAGGCCAGTGATGCTGGGAGGAATGCCAGCAAGGCAACAATACATTTCAGACATAGTAGGGCTGATGCACATATGAACACATACAGAAAGTAACAACATGCACAGGATCTGCTTAGGTCAGTCCATACACTGAGAGCAGGAATGGCATGTGATTTTCCACTCTTCAACAAGTAGCTATCTTCATTTGACAAATTCTCCAAATGGAAAAATTAGGGTATCTCAGTAGTACCTTACTGAGTACGGAATCCACATGCTAGATGAGTTCTTACTCCGTGCCACAGACAGACAAAATATGTGACTCAATATTTTTTGAGTTATTGCTTTTTGATTCATAATGTATTGTATTTTTTAAACATACTGGCAATTTATCATGTAGTATGAATTCCAGTTTGTATTTTAATTTGTGTGTATGTGTGGGCATATTTCTCTCTGTATCTTTGTGCTTCTTGTGAGTTCTTTTTTATTACATTTGTTGTTGGTTTGTTTTATTGTGGTAAGTTTTTTTTATTTGCTTGTATGCTTTCTAAGGAGAGAGAGATCGAGAACATGAGGGTTGGTTGATTTGGGATGTGGCAAGATTGATTTAGGGGCATATAGGGTAAGACAAATGAGAATATATTGTATGAAAAATGCTATTTTCAAAAATTAGTGATTAAAAACAAATATAGATGTCATGTTCTTTCATCTTAAGACATTAAAATTAAATTTACCTATTGATGTAGATTGCATTCTTTTCATTGGTCAGAGGAAAGTATATGGAAATCAATTCTCTACTTTTGCATGAAGCTTCCTTTATGGACCTGTGGTGTTTTCTAGATTTTTGGCCAAGGGAATGGCACTATTAGAAGGTATGGCCCTACTTGAGTAGGGATGGACTTGGAATAGGTGTGTCACTGTGGGTGTAGGCTTTAAAACCTTTATCCTAGTTGCCTGGAAACCAGTATACTGCTAGCAAGCTTCAGATGAAAATGTAGAACTCTCAGCACCTGCTGCACTATGGTTGCCTGGACAATGCCATGTTCTAGCCTTGATGATAATAGACTGATCCTCTGAACCTGAAGCAAGCTCCAGTTACAGGTTGTCCTTATGGGAGTTTCCTTGGTGATGGTGTCTGTTCACTGCAGTAAAATCCTAAGGCATAATTTGTTCTGCCGAACTGGGGTTTTGCTGTGATAGAACTAATGATTTTGTTGGGAAAAATGTGGATTCGGGGAACTTTGAAATTGGAAAGTGGTAGACAGTTTAAATGGGGCTTAATGAGGAGGCATCTTGGAATGATTATGGAAGACTTTCTTGCTGAGAATAATTTCAACTGTGCGATCATGGCCCACGAGTTGTCAGAGAAGAATTTCAGTATATGGCATAGAAATTGTTTTGTGGTATTTTGGGGCAGAATGTGGATGCTTTTTGCCCTGTCTGAAGAATCTACCTGAGGTTAAAGTAAAGAGATTCATATTAATTAAATTGACAATGGAAGTCTCAAAAAGAAAAGAGAGACTGTGTTCTCAAGTTCAGCCTCATGAAGGGTGTTTTGAACAAGGGATGCAAATTTAGAGAGGAAAAAAAATCAAAATATATGGTTTTAGCATTAAAGGGGCATCAGAAAATAAAATGGAACTGGATTCTATGTTCAACAATAATAAATTGAACTAAGAGAGTGGTGACCTTGGGGCAAGATCCGCCCCACCGCCCCCAGCAAATTTAGGTCCAGGCTTGGGAGAACATGCCTTAAATCCCATCAGATAAAGCCAAACAGATCACTAAATTCTAGGCCAGTCTGGAACAAAACAGGTTCTAGCTGAAGAAAAGGTTAAATCCAGACAAGTTGGTATAAGCCTTTAATTCCTGCATTGCAGGGGACAGAGCCATACAGATCTCTATGTTTAAGGTAAAGATACAGAGCAAGATCTAAGACAGCCAAGCTTAAGCAGTGAAGGAGATGCAAAGGAGGAAGCTATTGACAATGTAATAGAACACAAGGGCAAAGTCCAGCTCCTGCCAGCTGCAGAACTCAGCAGCTTTGGCCATGAAACACTGGCTTTATAGGCAAGAGGATAAGGGAACTTCTGGGACAATAGTTGATGGTTAGCTGGAGCGAAGACCTTACTGTTGATTAAGAAGACAAAGCATCACTGAGTTCAAAACTTCTAGCAACTATTTTCTGAGAGCATAAAGAAACTGCGTTCCAGAAATAGCCATGTCCGTCCCTCATGCTGTAACTGTACTTGATAATGTGTAAGAGTCACCGAAGTGGTACTTGTTTTGAAGACAAGAGAGGTCATGAAGAACATGTAAGTTTCAGCACTGTGAGAGGCCATGGAAGGCCATTGGTGAAGGTGCAGCCTCACTTGCAATTGTTAACCCAGGACTGCAGGGGTCATGTAAATGGTTTTGGCTTGGCACCATGAAGAGAGCCTATGAGAGTCTATAGGTGAATCCTAGTTGCAGTAGAAGACAGCAGGGTTTTGTAGATGAAAGTACCATGAGATGGCCACCATGAAAAGCAGCAGGAGTGGAGTAGAGGCATCTGAAGCCTAAAAGACAAGGTATGTGCTACAATGGACAGAGCTGGAGAAGTGAACCAAACCCTTGGAGTAGCCCAGAAGATTATGAGTGGATCTTAGATATAGAAACAAGAAGCTGTTACATTGAACATGATTGGAAACCCCAAAATGTTTCAGATGCCAGAGCCATGGATTATCTGCTGAGGAAAGGAAAGGAAAGGGAAGGAAAGGAAAGGAAAGGAAAGGAAAGGAAAGGAAAAGAAAGGAAAGGAAAGGAAAGGAAAGGAAAGGGAGAAGAATCAACCCAGGAAGTTTGTTGCGGTAAACAAAGATGCAAAAGGATTTGCAAATCTGAAATACTTTGGCATCCGCCATGGACATGCAAAATTAGGAGTTTGCCTTATTGGTTTCCTGTCTTGCTTTGGGGATTACAGTTAAGTGATTGCATGACTCTCAGAAGAGACTTTGAAATTTGGACTTTTAACACTATTGAAACTGCTATAGACTACAGAGTGTTTTACAGTGAAGCAGGCACGGAAACAAAGGTCATCAAGAGACTGCCCAACCTTGCAGCCACCAAATTCAGTCACTATTGGTCATGCCAAGAAGTGCTTGCTAACATGATCCTGCTCTGGATGACTTTTGAGAGCCTCTTCCAGACCCTTACAGATGCAGATGCGATGCTTGAAGCCAATCATTGGACTGAGCATGAAGATACCAATGGAGTAGTTAGAGAAAGGACTGAAGCAGCCAAAGGGGTTTGCAACTTCATAGGAAGAACAATAATATCAACCAACCAGAGCACCATAGCTCCCAGGGACTAAACAACCAGACAAAGTGAACAAATAGACGGAAGCATGGCTCCAGCTTAATATGTAGCAGAGGATAGCCTTGTATGGTATCAATAGGAGGAGAAGCCCTGGATCCTGTGAAGACTTGTTTCCTCAGTACTGGGGAATGCCAGGCTGTTGAGGTGGGAGTGAATTAGTTGGAGTGAGAGCACCTTCACTGAAGAAGGAGGAGGCAAGAGAAGGGAAAGGAGGGGGGAGGAGATATCATTTGACGTGTAAATATGTAAAATATCCAGTAAAATAAATCAACTAATAAAAAACTAAAAATAAATTTGGACACAATTTATTTCACATTATGTTATGTTTAGGTATGGTCCCCACAGACTCATTCATATGTGTGAACAAGCCCCTGGGGGCCAGGGAGGAGAATGTGATGGTTTGGTTTGTCTATGTTTGGAACACGGAGAGGCACTATAAGAAGGTGTGGTCCTGTTGGAAATGGTGTGTCCCTGTGGGTGTGGACCTTAACTTCCTCATCCTAGTTGCCTGTAAACTAATATTACGCTAGAAGCCTTCAGATGAAGATGTAGAAATATCAGCTCCTCCTGCACTATACCTGCCTGGATGCTGCCATGTTCCTGCCTTAGTGATTATTGACTGAACTTCTGAACCTATAAGCCAGGCCCAACTTTATGTTGCCCTTTTAAGAGTTGCCTTGATCACATCAGGCACTAAGACTGGAACACTAAGAGAGGAACCTTGGTTATTTGTTTTGAAAAGTTAATTTCCTCTTCTCTACCCTCTCACTTGTTCCTCAAATTTACTTTTCACTGAATCACTAGGGATTTGTTTCAGGAAGTGTAACACACAGGGAATGCATGCTACTTTTTTTTTCTTTTTTCTTTTTTTCGGAGCTGGGGACTGAACCCAGGGCCTTGCGCTTGCTAGGCAAGCGCTCTACCACTGAGCTAAATCCCCAATATGCATGCTACTTTTATCTACACCTGTATATCTTAGTGGTTTTGAAAATCTTAATAATCATAAGATTTGTTTTGTACTGTCCTTTCGCTCAGTCCTATAACATGAAGGGATTGCAATTATTTATCTTATGTCTCAAATAAATATTTTTTCCTTAGTCTAATTCTCCCCTGACTTAATATCTTTTCTTTTGTTGTTTTTGGGTAAAGAGTCCAAAGCTGCAGTTTTATATTGACTAGTGTAATCAAGGGGCCTCACACACTGGTTCATCCCTGTCTACGTGGAATTACAAATAAGAATTAACATTGTAACTTCCATCTACTCTTTATTGGTTTCAAAAGTCATGTTTTAAAGTAATTAAAATAATGAAATCCACAGGTAAATAAATGGAACTAGTAACCATTATACTGAATGATGAAACACAGTTCCTAAAAGATAAATATGATATGTATTTGCTTATATGTGGAAAATAGCTACTAAGTCAATGATAAACAAACTCAAATGTGCAAAACCAGATTGGCTGTAGAGTAAGGGACATATAGGAGTGACCGATAGGTCTCCTGACGAAATTGAAATTAAATCAATTGATATGGATGGTCATAATGGGGAATGGAAGTGGAATAACAAGTAGTGAATTTGAAGAAGTGATTAGAGGAGTAAAAATGGGTATAGAGAGATAAAATTAAGGGCCTTTTGAGGATTAGCATGGAAATAAACAGTAGACCCTTCATTAAATATATGCATATATGAATCCAATTTAAATGACAGTGCCAAATAATATGAAAGTCAGAGCTACAATTGAAAAATTCTGTTACTAAATGTGATTTCCATTAAAAAAAAAGGCTTACACAAACAAAACTCATGAAAGAATGAGAAGTTGAGCTCATATCTACGTAGAGCCCACCTCTACCTTCCACCCATGCTCTATGATCTTTGGCTTAAGAATGTACTCTACACACTACTGAATAAAAAATACACACCAAGTAAGCCACAAGTATTGATCTATAATTGTATATCCTGTCTGCATGATATGGTACTGGAATGGTGAAACAAAGCATGTGTCAGTAGCCAATAAATACCTAATTTGAATTAAGAGCCATTTCTTGAGTTAGGAACAAGTACAGAGACATACAATGTTACACATTGTACAGAGTAAAAGTTCTTGGGATGCTCTGCCCTAAAGTTAATGACCCCAGCAAATCCATCCTTTCAGTGATGAGGTAACCCTGAAGAAGAAGAGGTAAAACATGTGTAATAGCCAGAGCACATGGGGAACTACAAGATAACAAGGCTATCTAAAACAATATAATATGAAGTCATACGAACTCTTAGAGTGTCTCCACTTGGTCCTCTGCATAAATACTATGTCTTCCATTTAAGCATTACTGTTGAGTGTTTGAGTGAGTGTGTCTCTTCCTCTTGTGCTTTTCTATCTTGGACTCTTTTTCTTCTGCTCATTTGCTCTGTCCATTTCAATTTAATTTGCATTTGCTTTATCTTACTACAATTTAGTATTTTCATTTTAATTTATTTGTAAACCTTAGACAATTTTATAACAATAGCTTTGCATGTGGGAAGGGACTGGAACTAGTGGAGGGAGAACAACTGTAATTAGATTATATCAATTTTTCATAAAATTATCTAACATTAAGTCCTTTTCCCTCAAATAATTTTAATACTCATGCTCTTTTTTTCCCAATAAGAATGTGAGTGCGTGGAGATTTTCTCCATTCTTATAATTCTAGCACATGATCCAGTAGGTCACACAGACTTCAGATGTTGCCAGTTTTGTCTACACAGTAACTGATGAAACAGACAAACACACAAACAATCCAATCCAAAATAAAAACTAACAATTTTTATCCAGAAATAAGTAAAAGAAACAAACAAAATATTTATTGGTAGATTTAGGATGCAAGTTAAGGAATATAGAAAGAACATCTTCGAAAACATTATGAAGACACTTTACTTGAGGTTGTAATGGAAGTAAGTGCAATTATTAATAAATCAAAGAAACTCACTTTGAATGATTAAATTGCCGTATAATGACTTCATCTTAGTTATTGATGGTATTCACCACATCAAAATTAACTAATAATTTTAAAAATTTTAAATCTATTTTGATATCCAGTATTGAAATATACTGTGATAATATTTTCATTATTATACTCAAAATGTAAGTACAAGCAAATTGGGAATTGTAGGGAGCCGTATTTGATTTGGGCCTGACCACTTTGTAACTGTATAACTCAAGGTGGCTATGTGACTCTGGGCTGTATGGACACAGATGCTCACCCCTAAGATGGCTGCTGTAAGATTATGAGATTGTTGGACAAAAGCGTCTCCCAGGAAGATTCAGGGAACAATCACAGGATGTTTCAGCCTGAGCAAAGCTAGTGTCCTGCCCTGTGCAGATTCCAGAGAAGGGCTCAACCTTTTCAAAGAATATGTCCCTGGAAGACTGTTGCCTCTTTGTATAAGGAGGATATCTTGCAGTTTAGTGATTTGCCTTATATCCTTGGGCACTTCTCAGTACTCCCCCACCCTAAGCTTCCATTCCTGCCTCAGAGCTTTAAATGCTGTACATTCCTCTCAGTAAACGAGACATTGACAACAGAACTTTGCTTGGTCTCCTTCTTTTCTCCCCCCATTGACCCTTAGGTAGCGCCTCTTCGGGACCATGAATAACTGGACCTGCTGGGCGAGTCAGGGAATGGTAAACTGATATGTTCTTAGAGTGTCATAATATGAATTTAGACTTAACAGAATAAAGAAATTTGATACATATAGGCACATATTTTTTGATTTATACATACATATTACTAGAAAAGAAAAAGAGATCTGCACCCAGAGCTGGAGTTTTCCACAACACTCAGACCCAAAACCTTCCTTCAGAGATCTGGTCTGCCATTGGTCACCCTCATAAGCTTAGAGCCCACATGAGTGACACAACTTTCTCTCCATTGAATAATCTGCTGAGAGTACACCATGCTGGGAGCTGTAGGGTGTCATAGGTTAGGATCCATCTAGTCTACATCTGTGCCCAGAGATGGGGATGTCCCACTGCTCTCAGAAACAAAACCTGTCCTGAGAGAACTGGTCACCAAGGAGAACTCTTACTCTTAAGATGACAGGCTGATTGGCTCTCAGGCTCACAGGCTGACATCCCCACAGAATGGACAAATTCCAGTCAGAGACAGCAAGACCACTTAAAATCAGAGATAACCAGATGGCAAGAGGGAAGGACAAGAAACAAAGCAACAGAAACCAAGACTACTTGGCAACATCAGAACCCAGTTCTCCCACAACAGCAAATACTGTATATCCCAACACACCAGAAAAGCAAGAATTGGATTTCAAATCACGTCTCATAATGATGATAGAGCACTTTAAGAATGGCATAAATAAATCCCTAAAGAAATACAGGACAACACAGGAAAAGAAGTAGAGGCTCTTAAAGAGAAAACACCAAAATTCCTTAAATAATTATAGGAAAACACAACCAAACAGGTGAAGGTATTAAAAAGCCTGTTCCCATAGTGACACACTTCTTCAAACCAAGTCACACTTTCTAACACTGCAATTCTCTGTGGGCCAATCATGCATTGAAAACACTACACAGGATTGTTACATGTACCCTTGGCAGTCCGGCATCTACTTCTGACAGCAAACTGGCCCTTAGCTCATAAAGGTCCTCCTGCTTTGTCTCCTGAGAGCTGACATTAAAGGCATGTACTACCACTGTCAAACACTTTTTATTTTATGAAGGCACAGAAAAGATTATCACTTTAAAATGCTAATAATGAAAATGTATACCATTTAAGAGTGATCAGTTTCAGGGCTGCAGAAAGGAATATCTTGTGGAGGCAGAGTATGGTGGATAGGAATGGCTCTCATAGATTCATATATTTGAAAGCTTGTTCTGTAGAGAATTGCATTATTAGTAGGTATGACCTTGTTGGAGTGAATATGGCCTTGTTGAAGTTAATATGTTACTGTGGGGTAAGTTTAAGGACTAAGCCACCTCACTTTCTCATGCTTGTGTATCATGTTGTTGAACTCACAGCTTCTTCTCACTTCCATATCTGCCTGCATGCCAACATTCTTTCTGCCATGTCAATAATGGTGTAAATGTATGAACAGTAAACCAGGCCAAATTCAACATTTTCTTTTATATGTGTTTCCATAGTCACTGTGTCTCTTTACCAACAAGAACATCAGGAATATCGGAGTGAATCTAGCTGGAGGTTCAAAACCCCAACTAAGAGAGAAGTTGTTACCAGGATTTTAGGGTATTCTGTGACAGCACTAACCATTTTTTGAGGAAGATTGTGGAAGATCTTTGGAGATTTGATATTCAAAAGCCTTTGAGTTTTCAGACCTCAATGAGAAGTTTTGGGAAGCTTGAAAGACAAGAATGTCACTGGCAGCATGGAAGAGAGAGTCTAGCTTGTGAACTTTCAGAGTGAGAATTTAAAGATTCCATTACAACAGTTTGCCATTTTGATCTGAGTCTATCATTTTCTTCAGCTGATGATAAAGCATCAGCCAGGATTAATGAGAGCCAAGCAACACTGAATTGAAACTGTTGTATCACTCAGGCAATTTATTTTGGTTAGTTGCAGCTAAGAAATTATCGGTGATTGATGAAGAGGGGAACAGCATCATTTCCTGAAAGCACAGAGAAACTGTGATGCAGTGGTCACCAAATTTGCACCATGTCTTGTCAGCTGGACTTCGTAATCTGTAGAGACACCCTGGAAGTACTGGTTCTGAAGACATGAAACAAGACTTGGAGACATGTAGAGCACCTGTAACTTGACACTGTGAGACACTAGGAGATTGGTAAAAGTGAATACTCAGTCACACTGAAGGCTAGGATTGACATGGTCATGCAAAGAAGGTTGACATGAAGAAGAAACCCTATGAGACATTGGTGAAAGTGTAGCTCAGTGCCAACAAAGGATGCCTGCAGTTTTGAAACTACCTGAATATACCATGGGAAAGCCAGTAAGAAAAGTAGCAACCGTGGAAAGAATCCATCTCAGTTCTAGCAGATAAAGTATGTGCTACACAGAACAGAGTTGTAGAAGTGACACGGGTCTATTGGATGATTTCAGAAGATCCTCAGCAGATACCAGTCACTGGGTTGTTCCAATCTGATTTTGCTATGATTTGACTGTGGATGCCCCGATTTTTACATTTTGAAGTAAGAAAGTATCTTACTGGAGCCCACAACTGAGATTTTTAATTTTAAAAGGCTTTTGATTTTAAAACAGATTTTTAAATGGTACTGATATTTTAATGTGTTTGAATGTATAGAGCATATTAAAGCTCAAATTTGTGGGACATCTAAAATTATTTATGTTTTTTTAATGTGAGATCTTAGGGATGAATGAGAAAGGAATAATTGTGACTTAATAGAGATGTACTTGTGGTTTAAGTAAACAAATGGATAGTTGTACAACCTGTCTTTGTGTATCAATTTGAGACAAAATCATCAAAGGAGAAGCAGTTTAAGTGGAAAGAATGCCTCCCTGAGAGGTAGCTATAAGTTATTTCCACAATAAGTGATTAGTGAGGAATGACCAAGAATATTCTGATTGGTACCCACCAGAGACGGTTTTTGTGGGTTTTATAGGCAAGCAGGCTAAATGGTTGGAAGCAGTCCTCCTCCATGGCCTGGCATCTGCCCTGCTTCCTACTTTTTACTCTGTAGTGTCTTCCTTTGGTGATGAAGAGCAGTGTGGAAGTGTAAGCTAAATAATGCCCTTTCTCTCCCATTTGAGTTTGGCCAGGCCATTTTTTTTGTAGCAATAGGAACCCGAAGACATAAAGATGAAAACTGATGGAGGACGTCCAAGTAGAGTAACAATGGCATATAGAAAAAATCTCTACGTTCAAGTTTCCCTGTGGGCTTTGGTATTATATTACTTTCCACTTTCAGATTAGACTCTTGTTCAAAGACTTTGCATATACATAGAGAATGTATAGTATCTATAAAATTACAAAAAAAGATGTGAAGAGTTTAATACCCTTAAGTATGTCAATAAATAACGTGTTCCCTAAAGGGGTAGGAAGATTCAACAAAAAGATGTTAACCAGCTGATAAGAATAATCATGATGGTAAAGGTAATGATGATTTTACTGAGAAAAGCTTTAAATCAGGATGATGCTAACCATCAGTTCTGATTGATAAATCAAGAATCCTTTAAAACGGAGGTAAAACCCTGTCAAAGCAGATGGAACTAGTTCTTATCACATTAAATTAAAAAGGCAATTACATGTACACAAAAATGTTTCCTTCATCAAGTTGATGTCTTGTCCACAATTATGTGATAATTCTTTTCTGGATGATTGACCATTAGCATGGTAATGTGCATTTACTTGTCCAAGTGAATGGCACTATTTGGAGGTGTGGCCTTGTTGGGGTAGGTGAGTCACTGTGAGCATGGGCTTTAAGCCTATCTGCCTGGAAGTGAATATTCTGCTAGCAGGCTTTGGATGAAGGTGAAGACCTCTCAGTTCCCCCTTTCCTCCTGCATTATGCCCGCCTGAACACTGCCATGTTCCTTCCTTGACGAGTATGGACTAAACCTCTAAATCTGTAAGCCAGCTCCAATCAAATGCTGTCCTTATAAGGGTTGTTTTGGTCATGGTGTCTGTTTACAGCAGATAAAACCTAACTAAGACAAATATACTATAAAAGACCCATGTTTCAGTGGTTAAAAGCATTTGGGTTTTTCTGTTTGTTTGTTTGTTTGTTTCTCAAAGAGTATGGATTTCGGTCCCAGTACTCAGATTATGGTTTACAACAGTTTGTAACTTTAATTACAGGGATTATACAACTTCTCCTGAATTCAATGGGCCCTAGTCCCACATGTAATACAAAAACATGTATAGCTAAGACAATTATATATATATATATATATATATATATATATAATAAACCATATACATTTGGAAATAATTTAGAAATTATTGTTTGGATGAAAAATTCGGTTTGTTTATTTCTTTACCAGTAGATATCTTGTCTTTCTCTAACACACAATGAGAGTATTCCCTACCTGTGTTTGATAAATGCTCTCCAGGATCCATTTCCGTGAAGGTGCAGTTTAATTATCTTGTTCTGCATTTAAGGGTAGAGTTCTAATTAATTTTTATAGTTTTATAGTTATTATAATAACTGTTAACTGTGGAGATGTATATATATATATGTATATCATGACAAACATATAAATAAACTCAATATTTTAAAAAAGAAAAATCATAGGACTCAGAAACATGCATAATTATATACAGCAATATAAGTATATCTATAACAAAACAGCACCATAAATCTAATCTTCGCAATATATTGTATTTCTGATGGTAGCAATCATAGTCACAAGGTTGGGTTTCCTTGTAAATTTCATTCCCCTTCTCCGTTTTTTCTGTCAGAATTATTTTAGGCTTTTTTTAATGAGATAGGATAGTTAATATGAATAAAAGTGTAAGAGTTTATTGAACATGATAGGTCAAATAATCAGAGTAGCAATATTTACTGATTTGTGTAAGAATTTCTTTTCTTTCTCCAAAATTTTCAAATATTGTTCAAGCACTTTCATCCTAAACTGTAAATTTGAGACAAAATAAAAATACTTTACAAATACATGGATTTAAGAATTAGTTTGGGACTATATAATCTACCAGTAGTTAACACTGAGGATATATTTGCAAGGTTCAGGATTAACTTGTCTCTTGAAAGCTTACATTGGTAAATAACACTTTAATAAGATGCCTTCAGGCCATGTCAGAATACTGCATCTATATTTCAATTATCACTGTCTTCCTGCTCCAGCTAGTGAAGACTAGTGACCTTGAATGCTGTAAGTATTTACTAAATGGCCCATTGAAATGGACAAATATATTGATTTGTTAATTATACATTTGTATCATACTTTTCTATGAAAAGGAGAAGTAAATGCAGAACACTGAGTTCAATGGATATGACAAAGTTTAAGGAATAATTGTTGCATAAGTGTCAGAGAAATTATAAAGTAATAGAATATATTAAGTCAGGATATAAAGCTGCCACTACAGGACTTGTTTGAAAATGAAGTGGGGAAATTTCTTTGTTGTAGAAATTATTGAAACCGCAGCCCAGGGTTTCTACCCAAACTTTGGTAACTGAGTTAGCTTCGTACCCCTGGAAAATTACCCACAACTCACACATAGTCTTTATTTTTTCAATAAGTCTTAATTAGCACAAGGGATAGGCAGATATTTCACCCCATCATATTAGATTCCACTTTCCTATTGATAACCCTGAATATGCACTGTTTTATCTGGGTGCTTCTTAGCTTAGGCAGCTCTCATGACCATGCTCTCTTGACTCTTAACCCATGGCTGATTCTCACTTCTCCTCTCCTGCACCTTCACTCCTGTTTTTAATGCTAGAGCTGAATTGCGTCCCTCAGGCAAAATTGGAAAGACAAGGAGAAGAATTGGGGAAAGCATGTATACTCAGGAATTCCTTCTTATCATAAAGGTATGATACTAAATACGTACATTCACATATTTGTGACTTTCCACAATGTCAGAATGTATTGAATGGCAACAAATTTAATGGTTGTTATCTGTTTTTTTAAGGGATTTTTCTGAATAGACCCAATTTCACTCAATAACAGGCAAATTACATAGACAAATATTTGCCTTAGACTTTATTTATTTTTTTAAGATTATGTATTATTGTTTTTTATATGTATGTCTGTGAAGCACTTATGCACAGAGCCTGAAGGTATCAGAAGAATTCTTCAGATTATCTGGGAAATTTTTAAACAGTCACGTGTATTCTGGGAATTGAATAGATGTATTAGGTAAGATCACTCAGTGATCTTAAATACTGAGTCTTCACTGAGGGCACAAGACAGGTTTTTACATTGTCTATCTTAATTACTAGTATTAACCTTCTGCCTCCGTGTGGTCTGCTTTGATCAAAATAAACTCTTTAAAACTTTTATCACCTTCAGATTGTAGTGGAAACAAAATATCTGTGTCAAGAAGTGGAGGGTTGAGTACAATATGCTAGAGATGGATGATATTTAAACTTAGATTGGAGAAGTAATTTCATCATCTGATGAAACAAATATGTAAAAGTGACTACATGGACCATGCCAAACAAGTCTTAGCTCTAGGTGAAAATTATTGACAATATGAAGAAAAACTTCGTATAAAGACAGAAATGTCAAAATGAATTACCAATAATTTTCACACAATATAGTGAGGAATACTAAATCTTTTTCCTTGTCCATAAGCTGTGTTATAATTTAAAGAGAATATAAATGTATGTTACAGTAAATAAATTTAGATTCTGAGTTATTAGCCCAAATTATGTAGAGACATTTCCTTTCCCAGGCTCCACTATTCCATTCCTGTCTCTTATGTTCGTCTAATACTTGAAACATGACATGATACTTTCACATCTCTTGAACACCAGTTTCATAATTTCCAGTGACAAGGAATGTTCAAGTAAAAGATTATTGGCCTCTAATTTGAACTTTTTATGTGATATTGGGAATCAGAGAATATTATTCATTGCTGGAAAAAGAAGATTTAACGGAAAGTGAAGCTATTACTTAAAAAATAGTGCTTTAAATTATTGAAATAAGAGAGGTGTTTACTTATAAATAGTTTAACAAACTTTTCCAAGGCTCTGGAGTTTTATCCACACAAAAATAGAAAAAAAGAAAAAAAAAAACAAACAAAACCAACCAAACAAACAAAATCATATATCCTGATAATGACATACTTTCAATCCTTAGTCAAATTTCATTTAGGATTATTAACTTTTTTAATGATATCTTTACTTTCTACATAATATCATTTTTAATGAAATAATTTTTCAGTGAACAAAGTACCCACCGGCCTCTACACAAATGTATGTTTCTTATCCTTCCCTGTTTTAAAGAGCAAAAGTCTCTTTTGTACTTAGTAATTTTCCATCCACTGCTACTTTACTATAAACAAAGTTTTAGCCACAAACAAAAATCCCAGTAACTTAAGATGTCCTCCCATTCAACAACTATGGTCATATTCCACAAGAATATTGTGTAATTTAAAAAAAATAAGACACAGATACTCAAAATAAATGAGACTACACTCGTGTGTGTGTGTGTGTGTGTGTCTGTGTGTGTGTGTGTGTATAATTGTATGAAAAATAGCATGATAATTTATGAAGAACTATGTGGTAATTATGTAGTAACAAGTAACTAATGTAAAATTTTGTATCTCACTTTTTTGTCAGACACATAATGGTAGAAATAGTACAGAATGCTAGAATTAAAGGCAAAAATTAGTTTCAGACATCCATATTGTATTTAAGGAATGATATCTAAATTGATTTTTTTAAAAAAATACTAACTTTCATACCAATAGAAAATGCAAATATATTCTTTGATTTAAAAAAGCCAAATTGAAATATTAGACAGCTTTTGCAATCAGAGACTTAATGCTAAACTTTTTGTTTCCTTATGTATGAAAGCAGAACTTTTGAAGGACAGGCATGTAAAAGTATATTTAAAGAATGTAGCCCCCGTTGAAGGAATCAGAGAAAGAACTGGAAGAGCTTGAAGGAGCTCGAGACCCCATATGTACAACAATGCAAAGCAACCAGAGCTTCCAGGGACTAAGCCACTACCTAAAGACTATACATGGACTGACCCTGGACTCTGACCTCATAGTTAGCAATGAATATCCTAGTAAGAGCACCAGTGGAAGGGGAAGCCCTGGGTCCTGCTAAGACTGAACCCCCAGTGAACTAGACTATGGGGGGAGGGGGACAATAGGGGGAGGGTTGGGAGGGGAACACCCATAAGGAAGGGGAGGGGGGAGGGGGATGTTTGCCCGGAAACCGGGAAAGGGAATAACACTTGAAATGTATATAAGAAATACTCAAGTTAATAATAAAAAAAATAAAATAAAATAAAATGAAAAAAAAGAAAAAAAAAAGAATGTAGCCCTAATATAAAGAGATGTGTTTTTAAAAATCTGTATCATTGTAAATTCATTATTTAAAAAACAGTTCCTAAAGTTGGAAGTGAAGCAGGTGACAGAGCCTGAGACTGGTCACCCTCTACAAAAAGAAAAGCAGGCCAGAGTTGTAAATGTTTTTCAGCTTGAGAAAATTGTATGCTGAGATGAACATTGCGCTATCTTATTTCCTAATGTTTCCTCTGCAGTCAAGTCCAGTCTGTGACCCAGGATTGTGAGGTTCTTTGTGTTGCCAGTATTGCCAAGAGGAGTTCAACACTGCAATGGGCTTTTAGTGAAGGTGGGCAGGGTATTGCAAAGGATAGTATATACTCAGTTACTCATCTCTAATGTTGGTTGTTGACATTCTGTGTAAATAAACACCCTTCCAATTTTGCTGTGTTCTAAATTCATGCCTCAAAATCATTTGGGAGTAAGATTCTAAAATAATTTTAACACCTAAAATAATATCTACCATAAAAACACTGTCAAGAATTAGTCATGGGTGGAGGAATAATGTATATGAAATATAACACAACAATTTTCAATGAAGCTTACTTGTTTTGATATTTTAAGTTTAGGAGTTTGATAATATCTATGACTTTAACTGTTGCAATGTTGGCACCACTTCAAGGCTATTCTCTGCAAATTGCTGAAACAATGTGTTAATAAAAAGATTCAAAAGTGCAAGTGACACTCCCCTGTCACTGGTTGGAGTGTAAACTTTTATATCATGTTGGAAATTATTTTGGCAGTTGTTCAGAAACCTGGGGATAACTCTACCTCAAGAATCAGCTACATACCCAGTGATATGCCTAGAAAATGCTCCAACATTCCACAGAGACACTTGCTCAACTCTGTTCACAGCAGCTTTATTCACACTAGCCAGAAACTAGAAACATCCTAGATGTCCCTCTGTTGAATGGTGGGCTGTGAAACGTAGCCAGATTACTGTTCAATATCTGTCAGATCCCCAGGGACCATAAGAGACAGTGGGAACATTCCCAGTCTCCCAGGAGATAAGGACCCTTTCATATAGCTACAGCCCCCACATCCCCTTGCAGACAATTTTGAGACACAACAGTCACATAAGGCAATGCCCTAACCCCTCATCCACAGGTACGGATGGGACAACACACAGTCACGTAGGCTCAAGACAGATCAGTCACATAGATGCAGGATCATGGCCCCAAATATGTAGATGCTGTATTCCCAAGCTCTCAGGTAAAAGCAATAGAAATTACCTGCTCTCAGACCCTGACCCACCCTGCAATATATTTAAGATTCCTATCCAGAAGGATTAAAGGTGTGCAGGAATTACTCCATAGTCTGAGAGCTTTCATAGGAGCTATAACACTGTCATGCAGGGAAGAGATCATTCCCTAAAATTGCACCAGAAGATTCAGTGTACCCCTTGCCACCTACTCACACTCAGACTGACTTAGCTGGCTTGAGCAACCGAAGCTGCAGAGGCAAAACTGGAGGGCGAGCAGCAGCAGCAGCATGGCAGCAGAAGCAACCTCCCACGACTTGTCTGAGTTTTCTCCACTTCCTCTGAACCTGTGTATCTAGCTGGACCAGAGATATCTGTGGAAAGGCTCAAGCATGAAGGCCAATATCGCTCAAGTGAAGAATGGATAAAGAAAATGTGTAACATATACAAAATGGAATACTAGCCATCTACTAAAAGCAAAGACATCATGATTTTTGTAATCAAATGAATGGAATTTGACAATATCAGGCTCAGTGAGGTAACCCAGTCCCAAATTGAGAGGAATGAGAAATACTCCCTTAGAAGTGGATATTAGCAATTAAATACATATTCCATGTTACAAACCATAGACCCAAAGAAACTAAACAAGAATGAAGGCCCAAACAGGAAGCTTGAATCTCACTTAGATAGGGGGTAAAATAAATAGAAAAGGCAAATTCAGTGAGGGAACCAAAAATCAGGGTAAATGGGAATGGGATTCAGGACCAGATGTTGGGAAGGTCAGGAGAAGACCATGGAAATGAATGGAAATCTGCAACTGACAGGTAGGAGGAGGTACACATGGAATGAGTGATTTTCCAAGATTCAACACGGGTGACATTAGATGTGACTCACAACACCGATGAAACCAGGAAAGACCCCAGTAGAGCAATAGAGAAAAAAACTAACCTAAAAATTTTCAACCCCAAATTGATCTGATCTCTAAGAAATGAAGGTACTGGGAAGGAAACAATAATAGGGCCAACTTGTGACCAATCCCATGGGCAAGCACCAGTCACTAACACTATTAATTATACTCTGTAATACTTGCAGACAGGACAATGACCTGTGAGAGACTCCACCAAGAAGCTGTCTCAGACAAGTACAGTAAACCACAGCCAAACAATGGATGGAGCTTAGGAACTCTTATGAAAGAATAGGAGGAAGGATTTCAAGCACAGACAGGGTAAGAACTAAAATCAAAGATGAATAGTGTCAACTATTCTGCACCCTTGCTTGTCTTGGAGTCTAAACTAAAAACTGTAACATAAACCATGTGGACCTAGGCCTCATTGCACATTTCAGCTTGGTTGTCATGTGGGTCCCAAAAAACTGGATTCAGGGAGAGATCCAAAGCTCTTTCCTCTGTGTCAGACATGTTCTTCTACTTGGACTGCCTTTTGTACCTTCAGTGGGAGAGGAAGCACCTATCTTTGCTGAGACTTGAATTGCCTGGGTGGCAGGATGCCTAAGCAGCCTCCTCTTGCTGAAAAGAAGACAGGGAGAATGGGGGAAAGTCTGTGGGAAGAGTCATGACTATGGATGGGGGACAGTGAGCAGAATGTAAAGGTAAGAAGTAAAATATAAAATTAAATTTTAAGGGGATAAAAATGATTTTCACATATACATGTTCAAGTTGAAATAAATATGTAAGTCAGGAAAGTAATGCCATGGGTCTCTATTTCATGGGAGGTGAGTGTTTACAAACAATGGTCTATAAAATATTAAGGGAAACTAGTGACAGACTAAGTGTCTTATTTAGGGTTTGACTGCTGTGAATAGAAAACTTGACCATGTCAATTCTGATAAGGATGACATTGAAATGGGGCTGGCGTACAGGTTCATAGATTTAGTCGTTTATCTTCAATGTAGGAGCATGTTAGTGTCCGGGCAGACATGGGGAGGCAAGAGTTGAAAGTTACATCTCTATTATGAAGGCAGCCAGCAGAAGATTGTAAACCAGATAGCTAAGACGAAGAGTATTAAAGCCCACACCAACAGTGACACACCTACTCCAACATTTCCTGACAGTGTCACTACCTAACCCAAGCATATACAATCACTCTGAATTAAGTGGTCATGGTAGTGCAAGCTGAGATTTGAGGAGTGAATAAGAGAAAGGATAAATATCCCTAAAGATATTTTGAAAAAGGTGTACGGAAGCAAACATCTGTAAGAGAGGCTTCACTGCATAAATATGCATATAAATATTTTCCAAATAGGGTTAACTTGTAGTAAGACAATGATTTCTCCACTGGACACTATAACCTAACAAATACATAGTTCAGTCCCATTATTAAGTTGTCTAATTTATATTTACTTTCCAGAAATTTCCCATTCAGTTCAGGCAATTGCAAACATTCTTAGCTAATGTCCAGACAGAATTTGAAAGTAAGACCCTATTGCTGAAGTCAAAACATGGTTCAGTCAAAGAACAGATAAAATTTTATCTAGTATTGATTGATCTATAAGCTGGATTCTACTGTGAATCTTAGTGGATAGCTTTCTTAGTACTAGAATATATGAAGCAGGCTACTGCAAGAGAAATGTAATCAGCTGTTTGTTCAAGCTTAGAAACACTTCATTCCAATGGATTCCATCTGATACAATGATATACTGCCTATCATGAGATTAAGCAACATTTTAAATTTGAATTGTGTCCCAAAATGAAATCTATAATCAGCACTGTCTTAAGGAGTAGGATCCTGCACCTAAACATGGCCTTCATACTACAGGCACATCTACCACTATTACTATGCTAAATCATCTTCATTTAAATCAACCCATAATAACTTATAATCATACCTATGCATTAGTGTACCCATGAAAAATATTCAGAGAATAGAAAATCATGCATAAACATGTATAAAGGAGTAGGCATAGTTTATTATTTATTTGGGAAGGCAGTGATTCTTGTTCATATTATATAAGTTAGTGTATGTAATTTTCGTATTTAGTACATGTAGTTGTTTCTGTGTCAAACTTTGTGGTATAATAATGATATCATCTATTAAGTTGATAGATTCCATAAACCTACGTGGATGGGCCTTTCCATGAATTTATGATCATTTAATAATTAAAACAATGAATACAGAAGAAAATACCATCATGATATACATAAATATCATTTGTGAGCTTATGGGGGAAGTATAAAAGCAAAGGCAATGTGAATAATGCATCATGATTGTAAATTGCTAGCGCCAATATACCATGTAAATTCTATAATGTTTCCCTTGACCCTTTGTGAGCATTCCTAATAGAGTTCATAGGCACATCCAGATCATGTCCAAGACAGAGGTTAATGCTAACAGCAAACCACACTACTGAGAATAGGACCCACTTGGGGCTGAAGGGGCTTGCAACCCTATAAGAACAACAATGCCAACAAACCAGAGCTTCCAGTGACTAAACCACTACGGAAAGACTATACGTGGACTGACTCTGGGCTCCAACTGCATATGTAGGAGAGAATAAACTTGTTGGGGCACCAGGGGAAGAGGAAGCCCTTGATTCTGCGAAGGATGGACTCCAAGTGCAGGGGATATGGGGTGCCAGTAAGGGGGATGGATGGGCGGAATACCCGTATGGGGGAGGGGAAGGGATTGGGGTTTATGGAGGAGAAACCGGGAAAGGGAATAACATTTGAAATGTAAGTAAAGAAATACCTCTAATAAAAAATTAAAAAAGAAAGCAAGTAGTATTGGAATTAATCAATTTGTTGTACTGCAATATTTTTTATGTGGCAGTAAATATTCTCTTAATCCCCTGAGAGTGCTGTGCAATAGTAAATGTAGGTAGAATCAAATTTTTTAACAACTCTAAAATAAGAAAATTTTGATCTTAAGTGCTATGTATGTTTCAGTTTAATCTATGAGTTACATCCTAACTACAGAGTAATCTTAGGAACTAAATTCGCCAATTTTGAATTTTATAATAAGTGCTTTATCATCTGCTTGTGATATGTGGGTGATTGTGGAGGCAGGTTTATACTATGGAGAATCATTTTTCTAAGGAAAATTAAACTGAGACAAAACTAAGGATGAAAAAGAGAGGACAACATCAAAAATCAGTCCTGTAGCTAAATAAAAATTAAGTTTCCATAAATGTTTATATGCTTGTGAGATTCAGAAAAATTTTTGCAATACTCATTTCATGTGTTTTCTAAATATGTAAGAAGTATTATTTTGAATAAGTAGGGAGAGAGTGGGCAGCCTTGTGTAGTCCCTGATTTTAGTAGGGTGAGAATGGGGAGGGGAACCCAGAGAGAAGGGGAGGGGGAGGGGTTATGGGGATGTTGGCCTAGAATCCTGGAAAGGGAATTACAATTGAAATGTAAATAAGAAATGCCAGTATATAGGTATATAGATGTATAGATGGCATATATAGGAAGTTGTAGGAGAGGAAATAAATATTTTAGAATCAGCATTATTTTTATTCTATAAAAGAAAACATGAGTTACCAATGTTGAAGCCCCAGTGAACTAGACTGTTGGGGGGAGGGCGGCAATGGGGGGAGGGTGGGGAGGGGAACACCCATATGGAAGGGGATGGGGGAGGGGGATGTTTGCCCGGAAACCGGGAAAGGGAATAACACTCGAAATGTATATAAGAAATACTCAAGTTAATAAAAAAATAAATAAATAAAGTTACTGGTATGCCAAAAAAAAAAAAAAGAAAGAAAGAAAACTGCACAGCAAAAATCTTTAACATGGAAAGGCAAACAATGCAGATAAATTGTAAATGTGAGATAGAGGTTGTAGCCTTTCTAATGTAATCATCATATAAGGAGGCTTCAGTTGTTGCTTTAACGTGGAACTCATTTGTCCAGTATGCAGGTGAGGAATAAACCTTGGGAGAAATAAACTCTCCTCTTGAGGAACTCTGATGCAGACATTCATTCAGAGGCAAACAAAATCCACTTTTTGGGCTGAATGTTTTTATATCATACAGTGAATCTACACACAGTACAGAGCCAATTTTCTGGCCTTACTGAAAACAAGTCTATTTCTTAGCAGTTATCTGAGAGTAGTAACAGACATAACTGTGAGAATCTGCATCTCCGGCTGTCAAGAGCACTGCCACATGCTTGGATTCTGAGGAAAATAACATGGTCATTCTCACATGGAAATAATGTTTTTTAAAGTGATTTGTCACCGTTATTTAATTAATGATTTTGTTTACATTTCAAATGATATCACCTTTACTTTTTATCCATTCACAATGCCCCAACTAATTAACCCCTCTCTCCATCCCATTTGACTCTGTGAGAGTAGTTCTCCACCCATTTATCCACTCCTGCCTCACCACCCTAACACCATCCTATGTTGGGGCATCAAGCCTTCAGAGTAGCAAGGCCCTTCCCTCCTGTTGATGTCAGATGAGGCCACCCTCTGCCACATATGTATCTAGACCCCTGCAAAACTCCAGTTTTCCTGCTTGGTTGGTGGTTTAGTCTCTGGTAGCTCTGGGTGTTCTGTTTAGTTGATATTGTTCTTGCTATGCTGCTTCAGTCCCCTTTAGCTCCTTTGGTCCTTCTAGGAGCTTTTCCATTGGGGTGTTTAAGGCTCAGTCTGATGATTGGCTGTATCTACATCTATTTTGGTTATGTGCTGGTAGAACACCTCAGGGAAAAACCATACCATGTTCCTGTCTACAAGTGCTTCTGGGCATCAGCAGTAGTATTGGGGTTTGATATCTGTGGACAGAATGGATCCCTACATAGCACAGTCTATGGATGACCTTTCCTTCACTTTCTGTTCCATTTTTTGTCCCTGTCTTTCATTTTGGCAGGAACATTTCTGGATTAAAAATTTTGAGATAGGTTTGTTGTCCCATCCCTCAACTAGGGATTGTGCTGATTTACTGCAGGTGGTATCTACAGATTCTATCTCCCCTTTGTTGGGTATTTCTGCTATTGTCATCCCTCTTGGGTCCCAGGAGCCTCTTGCTTCCCTGGGTTCTGGGAATTTTAGTGACTACCACCAGTTCCTCATTCCCCACTTCTAGTTACTTTTATTCAGTGTCCTGACCATCTGTACTTTACTTCTATCAGTTCCAAAACCTAATCCTGTTGTATCTTTTTCCTTCTCCCTCCTCCCTTCCTTTCAGTTCCCTCCCTTCCCCTATCTCCTGTGATTATTTTGTTCCCTTTTCAATGTAGTATTGAAACATCCACATTTTTGTCTTCCTTCCTCTTAACCCAGGTATTGCTCAACTTTGTGACCATAAACAAGTGATTAAATAATGAAAATATGGTACGTTTACACAATGAAATGTAACTCGCTTGTAGAATAATGGAATCATGCAACCCCTGCTTAAGTGGTTCGAACTAAAAAAAGTCATCCTGAGTGAGAAAAGTCATGGTGAGTGAGGTACTCAGAACGCCGAAGAGAAATATAGTATGTGGCAATTTAAAACTGCTTGTTAGGCTTTAAATCTTACAAATGCACATAAGAATTCTTAAATCCTCAGAGGTAAGATATAGAGTGAGAAACTAGAAAGGACTGAAGTTTTTCCTAAGTAAGTAAAAATATAATTAAATCTGGATGCTTTTGGGCTTATGTTGTTGTGGAATGGGATTATTAAATTGAGAAATGGAAGAAGGTAGACTAAGGGAGAGCAGAATCTATGGACTTTCTGAAGAATGTTATAGAAAAATACCTCAGTAGAAGCTCCTTAATATATTATATGCAAATGAATATTCTTAAAATGCATCACCAAATAATTGGGAGAGTACAACCATATTGCCTTCTCCCACAACCAATCCACCCCCGTCCCCAGTGTCATGTATGAGTTATATCTAACTGAGTTTTAATGACTGAGACTTCACAGAAACTCTCAAACAACTTACATTACTGCCCACACTATTGTCCACTTTACATAAACTGATGGCAAAGTCATATTGATGAGATAACCCTTACCCACCTCCTGAACATGAAGATGTTAAGCTCATGACTGGATGGAGTATTCACTCTTCTTGAAAGTGTTCATGAATTGGCAAGTTTATTCATACTTCCTGAGGAGAATAGTAAAGAAGAACTTAGCTGAAATCCTTCAATTTACAATGGTGGGCTCCGTACAGTGTACGTGTTTCAATATTGGTACAAATGCAATAAGCGTTAGTAACAATTATTGGTTGGATTCAATGCTCAGTCCATGAGGTTCATTCATGACATTGCTCATGTGCCCAAGAAAAGAGAAGTAAGTAAATTGTGGACCAAGGGACATACCCAACACCAGTTTTTTCTGGAAAAGCAATGTAGCGATTTAATGAATCCTAATGATGTTCTGTTATTCCCTTTAATAAGTATATTGCTCAACCATGGTCACAGAAGCTACTATTTGTTATAGATGTTATAGATGGGAACAAACACAGAGACACATATCTGAACAATGTGTAAAGAGTAAGAGAGATTCGATACCTCAGTCTTAAATGAAAATAATCTTCATCAATATTCTCCTTTCACCTCTCATGAATATTTGTGTTGGGAGAAAACTCAGAGCCAGTGCGAATGGAAAGAAAGTAAACAAGAAAACACTGTCTTCTAAATTTAAGAGACCTGACAGATGAAACCATATAGATCATGAAAACATGCATATGGTTTGCATACAATAAATTGAAATGCCTCCCTACTGAGACAAAGAATTAAACATGACCTCCCATCTCCATCCAAGAAGGTATGTCCAATATACAAGTGCTCCTGAAGGAGAAATTAGTTTAATGTGGTGGAGACTCTCTGATTATAGACACCACATTCATGGAAGATTTTCTTCAAAGCAATACACAGTCAAATCATATGAACTTAATGGTATTTTGACAATAATTTTTGATTCATAATGCTTTGTCTCTAGACATCAAAACAGATATCATTGAACAGAAAAGAATGTAGGAAAGACCCTCGGTTAGTCTCACCTGATTTCATGGTAAGATCATGTGTTAATGACACTATATACTTTGTTTCCTGGACATAGAGAACTCATCCTTGAACCATCCAGGAAAGCTATCCCTGGTGGTTATCATTCATAATGATAAAAAACACTAAAAAAATTCAACAGAAAAAAAGACAATGATTTTCTCATCCATTAATTAGCCTTATATGTTATAATAATGATCTGCCTGGTACAGTTCACGAACATTGAAAGTGTGAAAAGAACATTTTGTGCTTAGCTAACCACATTATTAGTTAGAATGGATGTCACTTCCACAGGAGAGAATTCAGGAGTGGTAGTACAAAGTTTGTCAAAAAACTTGGCTAGGGAATTTAAAGACCTTAGCAGAGAACACACTAACATTGTTTTTTCCAATGTCCATTTTGTCAAGTCCCATTTAAATATTTCTGTCATGTCTGTAGGTATGTGTTGATGATAATTTTAGTAGATTATTATCTTAATACTAATGGTATTCTTTGCACAAAAATAAATAACTCTGTGATGGTTTTGGAACATTTCGCCCAGGGAGTGGCACTGTTAGAAGGGGTGGCCTTGTAGAGGAAGTGTTTCACTGCTTAGGTGGGCTTGGAGACCATCCCCCTAGCAACTTGTGGATGCTCAGTTTGTTCCTGGTTTCCTTTAGTTGAAGATGTAGAACTCAGCCCCCCCTATACCATGCCAGCCTGGATGCTGCTATCTGCTATGCTCCTGCATGAACCTCAGAACCAGTAAGCCAACCCCAATTAAATGTTTTTCTTTATAAAACTTACAGTGCTCATGGTGTCTGTTCACAGCAATAAGCCCCTTATACAGACTACAAATAGCACTGTGAATAAGCAACTGAAAGTACTCAGACACAGTTGGGATTTCTAAAGTTCCCCATACTAGGTTAAAGCTCATGGACTGGAAGAAATGCTGTGGAATATCTCTATAAGTGGCCTTGTTACTGAAAACATGGCCTCCTGCAATTATGGTTACATGTTTGTCCTTCACAAGATTATGCACACATGCAGATAAGGAAGAAGGAGGGTGTCTCCATATTCCAACCCCACCTGCACACATTCTTATTGATATAGATGGGTTCTAGTTTAGCAAGTGTTCTGTTTCGTTACAAATGTGGTCTCTATTAAGAATAAACAGAACATATTTCAGAATAATAAAACAAGATACAAAAAACTCAGAGTCAGCATGAGGCTGAAAGGAGAGAAACTCAAAATATTTTCATTAAAATCAACAAGGAAGTTTTTTCTTCTTGTCTTATTCAGTACAGTATTAGGAGATTACTTGGATAGGGTATGCTTTTATGTATAAAAGTTACTAAATATGACAGCAGAAACTTGATAATTATTTTCAAGATTGTAGCAGTATGAACCAGTTAGTACAAAATCATGTCCTGAAATAAATATTTTGAGGAACAAATCATAGGAACAATATCTTTTATAAAATATATATTATATAACATTACATATAACATTGTTATAGGTAATACATGACATATAAAATATTACATATGCATATGTATAAACACCAATCATATCCTTCACAGAAATTAAAAAACAGTGTTGTAAAATTATGTGGAATCAAAAAAGACTCCCTTTAGAATAAACCTGAATAATAAAAAAATGATCCATAGGTATCAGCATGACAGATTTCAATTTACACTATAACACAGGGGAAGTAGCAAAACGGTAACGATTGGTGCCACTCTGTTATTTCTGTCTTCATTAACACCTCTTTAGGAGCAACAAACTTAGCAAACCTTCATACTGCTGTTGGCTTGGATCAACATAGGCTTGTTATTTAGAAACACTTTAAAAACCTTAAACCCAAAAAACATTTTTCGAATAAAAAACAAAATACCACGAGTTAAAGGAAAGTATATTCCTCTGAGGACCACTATGTCTTAAAGACTCTTATTAGTCTGCACTGGTACCTCAGTACACTCAGCTTACTGTTTTAATGGCATTCTTGAGTGCGTTAACAACTGGGAATCTGATTCTTGTTTCTGCTCCTTTTCCTTCTGTTTTATTGCTTTGTCCACCCCCAATATTATGTTCTTTGTTTATCTTATTATATTTTTTTTGGAGACAGAAAGGGAAGAGATCTGGAAGCAAAGAAAGGTGAGGTGAAACTGGGAAGAGTTAAAAAAAAGGAGAACTGTGGTCACGATTTAAACAGAAAAATTAAGAATGGAAATGAAAAACTAGGACAATAAATTTTCCTTAAAAATACACCATTTTATAATGAAAACCAAAAGCAATTGCAAAAAGACAAGAAAACATACAAACAAACAGAAACAAAAGAAAAGACATGCTTTTGTGGGTTTAACTGATGGAGCATGGAAAAAATCCCCCCCCAATCTCCCCCAAAAAAACACATCTGCATTTTTTTGCTTATTTATAAAATTCATCCAAATCAAGGAATAAAATCAAAGTATAGATTATATATCTAAAGATATTTCTTTCCAATCCAACACTTTATTCTTGAATCTGGGCAAAATTTAAAAATAAAAACATATTAACAAATGCCACATACTAAACACGGACTTATTGTCATAACATTCAAATTAGATCACCTATGAGATCACAGAAGAAAACGGTTTAGTACTTTGTAGTACTCTATACACTGTATGTAAGTATGTGTGTGAGTGATTGGCTGTGGGTGTGTATGTATATATGTGGAAGATACATCACATTTCCACATGTTTGCAGTTCACACACCTGTACTCTGCTAACTACTATTTCTTAACACAATTTTGCAAACCCCTTTCATGTATTATAACTACCATAACATAAAAACTCATTCTTATCTGATGCTCTAACCATTCAGAAACTAAGAGATGCAAGTCATCCAGGATCTGCTGTGTGCTTTCCCTCTGAAGATAATCTGTATGTTAACTCTCAAGTGTTTTAATTCCTTCATATCTTTCAGTCTGTGAGAGATACCAAGATACCATTTTAACTTCACTATGGATATTATTCTATGCAAAATACATATACCAAATTAAATGTTCTTTTTCTTTCCTGACTGCCATTACTCCCACACACCAATAATCCACATTATTGTCAGCTATTTGAAATGCTAGTATTCACCCTGTAAGAGAAGTGAGCTAAATTGAAAAGGCAGTTTGCCTGCTCAAGGGGAGGGGCACTGCAGCAAACACAACACAAGACAGGAAATAGGAAGGCAGGTCCTGATCTGATAGCTTTCTGATCTGACTGTTCAAAGTCAAAGAAATGAGTTCTATAGAAAAATCTTCTATCAAAACAAATTTGCCATATTTAGTGTGAAAAAAGTCATGTCTATGAAACAAATTATGGGGATATGAGGGAGCTGACCTTGTTTGCTGCATTGCCTTGCGGACCATTCTTAGGGTGGATGAGACAGGAGACACTGGCTGCCTCTTCTCTGAGCAGGTCCTGCTGCACTGACTTGTCTAATCACACTCCCAACCCCCAGTCTGTGCTAGTGAGCTAGCATAACCCTGCATCACGCATGCGTGCACGGTCGCCAGGCTGCAGAGATCAAAATCTTTTCTAAAGCTAATGTCAAGGCAGGCAGCCATGAGCTTTAAGCTGTCCTATTGCTAATATGACACAGGAGGCTTCATAAACCCCTGCATAAATTGGTCAGGGATAAATTCAAGGTGATTTCTGGCAATGGTGACTACATGATACTGAATTATATTCACATTTAGATCTGTATACAAAGGAAAGAAAGAGTGACTAGGAAAATGTAATAAAATTACGGAATGTACAAAAACACTAGATGCTTATAATATCAGGAGAAATCACTAGGGAATAAAATATGCTACTTTAACAACATTCTGTATTAGTCAGGTTTTACTTGATCAGGTGGATTTTTAAAATATCCTATGTGTTCATGTAAATGAATCACTTAAAATTAACATAATATCTGTTATATCATAAAAAGCATTGGTTTGTCATTCAGTGATTTTTTTTCTGTTTTAAAAATTATTGCTGTGAGATACTTAATTGTTTGTTTTTTAGATAGGGTCTTACTTCTTAGATTTAGCTCGACTGAAAATAAATTTGAAGACCAGGCTGGTATTTAACTGAGAAACTTAGGATCTTATAACTTGAAAGTGCTACAAGTAATCTCATATGCCACTACAATTATTTAGATTTTATTAATGTTATTTATTTGTGTGGTGTTTGTGTATATATATATATATCATACATATATACATATGTATATGAATATATGTATGTATTTCTCTATAACTGAGACGTTGTCTGTTATAAAAGCCTGACCCCATATGTCTGTCTGTCTGTCTGTCTGTCTGCCTCTTCTCTCTCTCTCTCTGTCTCTTTGTTTGTCTCTCTCTGTTCTGTCTCTCTGTCTCTCTCTCTATCTCTTTTTCTCTCTTTGTGTTTGTGTGTGTGTGTGTGTGTGTGTGTGTGTGTGTGTGTATGTAGAGGTATGTAGTTATGTATCTCGAGATCTTCATATATATATATATATATATATATATATATATATATATATATATATATATATATATAGACTTGAGGCTCCTAACATGAGTTCTGGGATATAATTTTTCAGAATAGTATTAGATTTTACAAACAGAAGCATCAGTCAGGCTCTTCTGTGAAACTTTAAGCCTTGGTGATTTTGATCCAAAATGAATATGCAAAGGGAGTACAAACGAAAATGTAGACAGACTCCTAATTTTACAAATTCAAGTATTTTCCAATAAATATAAATATGATATTGACTTAGTAATATTCTTTTCTTCAAGACAATGTCTACAAGGGAAAGGGAAATGCATAAGGAACTACTAAATGTGATTTGAATTTGGACAGTCTGCATTGTGGTCTATAGAGTCGTGGAAGGAAAACATTTGTAAAAATGAAAAGCTGACTTTGATTGAATATGGAAATACTCAGCTTCTTATCCCATAGTAGTAGTTCTATAAGGTATGTCTGAGTGGCTAAATTTGCTTCAATACAGGACTGAGCAGATAATTATGTCAATATATCACTTCATGACTTACCAAAAGCAAGGGGTGACCACCCTTAAACAGGCTGTGCTATTGCAGTTCAATCCCTCTGAACCTTCTGCCAGTGCTGAAGGAGTTTAAAGCTTGCTGAAAAGAAAGTTCTGCAAGATCCTCGAGTTTTAAAGTTACCTTGCAAATACTGATTCATATTAGGAAAAAAGCCTATGAAATTACAATCCTGTAGTGGATTTTTATTTTGCTTGTCAGAGGATACCCGGTATCAAGTACACAATAACTTATATTGATTTATTATCCATAAATACAATATTTGTATCAATAGATTTTTTTCTGGCTAGAAATAATCTGCATAGAATGAATTCGATTTAAACCTACAGTGTTCCATATTTATCTGCCACCGAGAAAGTTAAATACAATGGGTTTTAGTATAAAGGATTTCCTGCCTTCCAGATTTCATACAATACACACCAATGTCAATCTCTCCTGTGAGTCACATACAGAGCATGTCAAATGCAGGGGTGAATGCAAGCAGCAAACCACTGAACATTAAACAGGACCTCCTTTGGAGGAATGTGAGGAAGGATTGAAAGAGCTGAAGGGGCTTGCAATCCCATAAGAATACCAATGCCAATCATCCAGAGCTTCCAGGGAAAAAACCACTACCCAAAGACTATACATGGAGTGACCCAGCACTCTACCTGCATATGTAGTCGAGAATAGCACCAGTGGAAAGGGGAGCCCTTGGTCTTGCCAAGTTTGAACTCTTGGTACAGAGCAATGTCTGAAGGGGGAGGTTATGGGGATAGATGTGGGGAGAACGCCAATAATGGGGAGGGGAAGGGTATAGGGAACTTATGTACAGGAAACCGAGAAAGGGAATAACATTTGAAATGTAAATAAAGAAATATATCTAGTGAAAAAGAGAATAATATTGGGTTTTCTAAACAAGAAAATGCATCCAATAATTTTCCGTCTATACATATACTGCGTGTCAAAGTGTGATTAGGTAACTAAAATATGTAAAGAAATTCCTTTGTTTTAAAATGGTGTTTTTATCATATAAGGACCTAGTAATTGAGGATATACATGTGAAAAGATCAATCTATGGACACTGGGTTGCAGAGTTCTTGGAACGTAGAGTTCTTCACTAGCCAATGTGTTAGTGAAACGTCCCGCGCTAAGGGTCCTCAACCTGAACCCAAGGACAGGTTCACCTATGTCAATTAAATTAATTAAATTAACCCTGCTGAAGGATGAGTGAGGATTGCCTCTCACATGGTTCTACATATCACCAAGTTGGCAGATAGAATTGCCATTTCAATAGTATCTAAGTATAAAATCCTGTATGAGATCTAAACTATGCTATGAAATTCTACACATAATAACCATGCTTTCATAATATGTGGTTGGATCCTAATTCTGGCATTGAGACTGTTGCTTGAGAAGTTTTCGAAATGTCTGTTTACTGTTTATAGTGTCTGTGAAATGAAGAAGATTTGTACAGGTCCACTTCAATGGATACTTAACATGCAGTTTTCCTAACATGCAGTTAGAAGAGTAGTAAAAGTGTTGGATTAGTAGAACTTAAAATTAATATAAGGTATATAAGATACACTATCTGTGAATATAATGAATTCTGTACTTTCTGTTGTTGTCATTTGAATTGTCAGATGTATATTTTGTATCTGCTTAGTTTTCAAAACCCCTCCTTCCACAGCATAGATTTCTAATTTCGAAGTGTTATTCATTTTACTCATGTTTCTCTAATTAGTGGATTCCTCATTTTTCCTCCTCCTCCTCTTCCTCCTTTTTCTCCTCCTCCTTTTCTCTTTTACTTAATTTTGACTGATGTTCAAACCCTTTTAATTTTTGGAACTTGTGAGACAATTTTGCATTCTGTAGAGTAGGTTGGCCTAAAATTTCATTTGAAATTTGAATTTGACTGTGGTCATTAATTACTTTTAGATTTTTTTTTTTGGGAAAAGACCACTAATGTTGGCACATGCCCTTATATCTAACAACATAGAGGTGTAGCCAGAGAGTGTACACTGAGTTTACTTACAGCCAGTATTACATTTTAGAATTTTTTTGTAACAACCCCAAAAATATATTAATAAAATTAAAATTGTGGTTGTAAAAGATTATTTCTTCTCTTTGGTATCTTGAGTGGTAAGCCGCAGGTTGCTGAATAGACAGCTTATATCAAAAACCACGGAGCAGAAGCAGAGAGAGCTAATTAAAATATCTTGAGTTTTTTAAAAGATAGAAAACCATTCCTAGGGATATCTTTGTCCAGTAATAATTGGGAGTCAAATATGTGAAAATTAGAAACCAACAGTGGACATATCATTCAAACTACTGCATTCTACTCCCTGTTACCACAGTCTCACAAACAATTCATAATAAAAATGTATAGTATACAAATTTAAAAGACTCCATTAATTTTCACAGCATGAACATTGTTTAAAAGCTTAAAGTGTCTTCTGAGACTCAAGTCAATACTTTCAATGCTCCCTCAGTAAAGTCAAAAGCAAGTCACATATTTCTAGCATACATTAAATAAAATACACATTACTTTTCCTCTGAAATGAACTCAGGCTGTCCTGAGAAATGCTTAGGATGACCTCAAGCATCATATTTTTCTGCTCCACATCCAGGGTGCTGTTGTTCCTCGTGTGTAAAATATAACCGCATTTGTGATAAATTCAAATTCAAATCTGTTTATGTTAGGCAAGTATACTACCAAACATTGATACCAAGCATATATGTCTGTGAATTTTCAAGCTGCACAGCATTTCCATTTCCAAGTCTTTCACAATCCAAGTTCATCATAAGACTGCAAGTATCATTTGGAAAAAGGTTCCTTTAAAAGTATACTTTCTTACCTCAAGAGAGAAGAAAACGATGATATAAACAGAGAAAAATCAAACCATAATGGTGTTAATGAATTAACATCTTAATAATGGTGATCCATTTAATATTTTCTGGTATTATTGAAGGTCTGGGTAACTTCTCTAGCTCTGCCCTTTGCTGCATATGTGCAGCTGCTCTTCTAGGTTATGGCTCTCTCCACACCATGAATGCTACTGAAATTACTGGTCATCCTATGCTACTTGCATCCACCAAAATGTGGGATGCCTTTCACCAACTGGGCTGCACTTTTACCTGTAGACTCATCTAGCATGTTTCAGGAGACTCATCCCTCCTAGAGAGTGACAAGCCTTAGCTGCTCACTCTCATGTCTTGAAGCCTTCATAACAGTGCCCCTAGGTTGAATCTAGTTCCAAGTGAGTAACAGAGTTATAGTTTATCATTTTTGCAACACAATTTCTGCATGCTGAACCTGAGGCATGACTTTCCAGAATATTCACGTCTATGATGCTAGTCTCTTTTTTATCACAACTGATTGATTGTTTAGACTCAGGTGGCCAGGACTTATTATTCATCCAAAGTATGGTTTTTTAACTTTGTTTGCTCTGGTATTGAAATTTCTTCTTGGGAATTTCCTACAGTACATTCAAGAAACAGGGAAATTGTGGAGGATTCTGGCTAAAAGACTGAGTGTTAAATACAGTGTGCTCCTCTTAATTTCTTTTTTTATTTAGTGTGATGAAACAGAAATAAGCAGAGAAAGAGAGGGGAGGAGGAGAGATATTAAACAAGATAAACCTCAAGGATAAGTAGATTTTGAAAATGTTAGCCAATAGAGGATATAAATCATTTGAGAAGACATTTCTAACAAGGCATCCAAAACATGATGAAGAGAAAGTAAATTCAAGAACGAGACACGTATGAAATCTGATGGCAGCAGAAATTCTGCTTTTATTTACTAATGTTTGTTAGTATGCTGGATAAAAATACTATTCAATAAAATCTCAGAATTTTCAAATTGCTTGTCACCAGGTATACAGTATGGTCATGAAAAAATAAAACAAAAGAAAACAAAGCAAATACTTCATGCTGTTGTTCTGGACAGAGAAAGATGGTCAAACGAATTGAATTATGATTGCCTTGGAATCACAGTACATCAAATTCAGTGCATTACTAATGGGACATCTATTGAATCCTCTCCTCAGCCAACCAGTGGTATTCTGCAGAAGAAATTCAACCTGCATCATGAATTCCAGAATATAGAGTAAATGAGTATATATTAATAAAACATCGGTCTCTTATTTATTATCCTTTTGAATAGTATTATTTCTTTAAAACACAGCATGCCACCTGTTACCCATGTTCTTCTTTACAAGAATTCTGAAACACCAGACATTTTATTCACCATTATAAAACTCCTCATGAGTGAAACCTATATACCTTGTATGTATGAGGTTAAAAGGATTCTTTCCCTAGAATATAAGCAAGGATTGTTTGTCAGGAAATATTGCCAAAAACAATCCCCATCAAAATTCCTACTCAATTCTTCATAGAATTAGCAAGAAGAGTTTGCAAGTTCAATTGGAATAACACATAACCCAGGATAGTGAAAATTATCCTTAACAATAAAAAAAAGAACTTCTTTTGGAAATCACCATCCCTCACCTCAGGCAGTATTACAGAGTAATACTGATAATAACTGTATGATACTGGTATAGAGACAGGCAGGTAGTTCGATGGAATAGTATTGAAGACTCAGAAATGAACCCACTCACCTATGTTCACATGATCTTTGATAAAGGAGCTAAAACCATCCAGTGTACAAAAGATAGCATTTTCATAAAAATTGTGCTGGTTCAAAGGAAGTCCCCATGTAGAAGAATGCAAATTGTTGCAGTCATATCACACTGTACAAAGCTTAAGTCCAAGTGGATTAAGGACCTCCACATCAAACCGGATACACTCAGTCTAATTGAAGAGAAAGTGGATAAGATCCTCGGACATACAGGCACCAGGGAAATTTTCCTGAACCAAATACCAATGGCTTTTGTCTAAGATCAAGAATGGAAAAATGGGACCTCGTAAAACTGCAAAGCTTCTGTAAAGCAAAGGACACTGTCATTAGGACGAGATGGCAACCAACACATTGGGAATAGTTCTTTACCAATCCTACCTCTGATAGAGGGTTAATATTCAAATTATACAAAGAACTCAAGAAGCTAGACTCCAGAGCACCAAATAATCCTATTAAAATGAGGTACAGAGATAAACAAAGAATTCTCAATTGAGGAGTATAAATTGATGAGAAGTACTTAAAGAAATGCTCAAAGTCTTAGTAATCAGGAAACAGCAAATCAAAACAACCCTGAGATTCCACCTCACACCAGTCAAAATAGCTAAGATCAAAATCTCAGATGACAACAGATGCTGGCAGGGATGTGGAGAATCGGGAATACTCCTCTATTGTTTGTGGATTGCTACTGGTATAAGTACACTTGAAATCAGTCTGCAGCTTACTCAGAAAATTGGACATTGCACTACCTGAGGACCCAGCTATACCTTTCTTGGGGATATATTCAAAAGATACCCCAACATGTAACAAAGACACATGCTCCACTATGTTCATAGAAGAGTTATTTTTAATAGTCAGAAGCTGGAAATAAGACAGATGCACTTCAACAGAAGAATGGATACAGAAAATGTGGTACATCTACAAAATGGAGTTCTACTCCACTACGAAAACCAATGACGTCATAATGTTCATAGGCAAATGGATAGAACTAGAAAATATCGTCCTGAGTGAGGTAACCCAATCACAAAACTTAGTACATGTTATGCATTCACTGATCAGTGGATATTAGCCTAAAAGCTTGAAGTACCCAAGATACAATCCACAAACCAAATGAATCTAAAGAAGGAAGACCGAAGTGTGGTTGTTTCAGTTCTTCTTAAAATTGGGAATATATATATATATATATATATATATATATATATATATATATATATATATATGGAGATAGGGAGATAAAGTTTGGCTATTCAGAACCTGCCACACATGGGGATCCATTCCACATACATAAAGCTATCAAACGCAGACAATATTGTGAATGCCAAGCATTGCATGCTGAAAGGAGCCTGACATAACTGTTTCCTGTGATGCTCTGCCAGAGCTTGCCAAATTCAGAGGAAAATGCTCACAGCCAACCATTGAACTGAGATTGGGGTCTGCATTGTAGGGATTGGAGAAAGGATTGAAGGAGCTGAAGGGGTTTTCAATCCTATATCAACCCAGCAGAACTCCAGGGCCTAAACCATCATCCAAAATGTACACATCGAAAAACCCCATAGGTCCAGCTGCATATGTAGCTGGGATGGACTTGTAGGGCAACAATGGGTGTAAAAGTCCTTCATCCTGCCACAGGTGGACACTCAGTATCTGAGAATGTCAGGGTGTGGAGGTGTGAATGGGTGAGTTGTTTGGTCACCGAACACCTTCTTAGAAGGTGGAAGGGCAAGAGGATATGGCTTAGATGGGTTATGAATGGGAATGTGGGAAATGGACTAATATTTGAATTGTAAATAAAAGTATCCAAAAAAAAGCTGCAAGGTGAAAAAAGTATTTTATTGTTTGCTGCAGTATATTAGTGTTTGAATAGTTTTCTATGGAGCACATGTCTAAAGAGGATAGGAGAGTGAGTCTTCATCTCCACTTGCATCACAGATCATCACAAGCAGACATATAGATTATGTTAATTGAACAGAGTTTATCTGTATGAGTAGTTAATAGTTTTAACAGTTGACAAATCCTTTGGAAAGAAGGGAGGTATTTTAATAAAAATGGGAAAAAGTAATATTAAAGTGGCCTGTTTAAAACGTGAGGTAATAATTTGGAATGCTGCTATCATATTCAGAGCATTTTGCTGACTAAGGTATTGTGTTCACAGGTTGAGGATTGACTGCAAGAACCTATAGAGATATGTAATATTTCTACCTAGATAAAAGTACTTTATTTATCACATGACAAGAGTTTATGTATGTCCTACAATTTTTGGTTCCATGAGGAAATTACAGAAATTGAAAAGAATGACATAGTATTCGTACATAAATGTAAGAATGAATTACAGAATATTTCTCAACATTTTTCAACATCCCATGTTATGAGGACTAGGACTTAGTCCTTTCCAATGGACCTACCAGTTGCCTGGCTCTTAAGACTTGTTATAGATCTCAGAATCCTCTGTCATTAATTCAGTGAAATGGAATTTTTAATCAATTTTACATTTAATTTTATTTTACTATGATGAGTTAGGGCAAAACTTGTGTTTGACTATAGAATTCATGAAAAATATTAGGGTTGTTTATTGGAAAGTGGAGATATGTTTGAAAAGAGAAGATCTTCTTTCAGAAAGACCTGAAAAACTTGAATTATTGGAATGACACTGTAAAACACAAGTAGACCATTTTACAAACATGTACAATGCTCTGGAGACAGATCCCTGAAAACATAAGGGGAAACAGTCCTATCAGAAAGAAGAACAAGCAGGTACAACAACATAAAACACTTGTATGTCCAAGAAATGATATTAATTCCTTCCTCAGTCACTATTTATCTAGTGTACAGAATCTTTCATTTACAACATCTGTGTACTTTCACACATGATTAGATTTTAATTAGAACCACTTTTCCATAAGCATATCTATTTCTGCATATCTCTTTGTGTTTTTCATCCCTCATCTTTTCAAGACGATGTCTTATCACTCACATCTTTCTTGACCTACTCTTCCTCAGTACTTAATCGTTTTCCCTCCACTGGTCCTTCACTGCTTCTTCAGGTATAAATGAATTGTCAAGATCCTATGATATACTCTGATACAACAAACATGTCTTCACAAGAAGACTATGTTGAAGTTTCTTTTGACATCAAAACAAACCGCTTTACTGACAGCATAAATAGAGTAATGATTGTTACAAAATAGAAAAAAGGTTCATAAGGTATTGGAGACCACCCGCCCCCATACCCTGTAATTGACATAGTATTTGATGACAAAGTACGTAGCACTGAAACAAATATTTCTCATATAGCGTTGTCTTGTACTTCTGCGCTTAATAATATATTGGAAGATGTATTAACGAACTTCAGAATTTAAAGCATGTCCTGTTTTTACGTCCACATTCCATTTAAAGAATCACATCTAAATTTAGGTTTAATAAAAAAAAGCCTAAGAATTTGCTGAAAATTCCATGAAAAATTTTTCATTTCAAAGCTATGTTTACTGAATCGTGACTTCTCTCATCCCTGAATTAATGCTGAATTCTTCACTTTCTTATTAAAGAAGCAAATATTTTGACCGCATTTCAAGATAAAAAAGAAAAAAAGGGAGACTTGTATTATAAGTAATAATGGCAAAGTCATGATTCAATCAACGAAATCCTGAATGTGACAAAAAGAAAAGCAAAGCACCTTCACGTGTTCTAAAACCACAGGAATTTAATGAAGTGGGTGTCAGTTCTAAACTTTACTCCAGGGGAAGGTGAAAACGGAAAGGAACTCTGGTCCTTGTAGTTTCACCATATTTTCTCTTGCCAGAGTCCAGAACCTGACTTGGAAGGGCAACAGTCTATGGAGTGCTTTTTTGACTTATTTCCTGTAGACAGTCTACTCACTGGATCAGTTTGCTGGAATAGGATATTAGTTAGTGTTGATGGTACTGGAAAGAAAAGGACTTTCTCAGCTTTAATATGGTTTTATACCAGCCAATATCGTCTAGACAGCATCTTTTATGAATTACTGTGCTTCTAAATTCACTTTTCACAATAGCTTAGGAATGAGATTTAAAACTAATTGTTAACAAGGAAACATACCATCCATCCTAATGTATGCTTTCAATTACTTCTCCAGAAGAAATTAAATCGCTGATGGTTTTCTCGCCCAGTCTTGATAACCGGTTTTATTTCTAAGCTTATGATAATTTTTATGCTAACCTACAATGTTCAGTTGACACATCCTTATGTATACTCCCTCCCTCTCTCTCTCTCTCTCTCTCTCTCTCTCTCTCTCTCTCTCTCTCTCTCTCCCTCCCTCTCTCTTTCTCTCTGCCTCTGTATAACAGAATGGAAGAAGTGTGGATCATGGTGAGAGGAGAGATATTGCAGAGAGTTGTGTGGAATTGGAGGAGGGAAATGAGTTGTAATGAATGAGAGAAGAATAAACGGAAAAATAATGATAGAAAATCTTAAAAGGCAGGAAATAGAAATTGAATATAACTAATACTGAAGAACAAGAATTAAAATTTTGGCTTAAGGCCACAGTCTATGTGTGTATACATGAAAGGAAAAAAACGAATTAGGATTAGAATTATGGGGGCTGGAGAAATGGCTCAGTCGTTAAAAGCACTTACTGCGCTTTGAGAAGTCCTGAGTTTAAATCACAGCAACAAGCTGATGGCTCACAAACATCTGTAATGGGATCTGATAGAATCTCTGATGTGTCTGAAGACAACTACAGTGAACTTATTATATATAAATAAATGTTTTTAAAAAAGAAATAGTGTTCTGTTTATCCTAGGAAAGGCCAATCTCCTCAGCTCTTTCAAAGAAGAGTATAACATCAACCAACAAGGTAAGGGGTTCCTTTTAAGTGGTGGTTTACTCTGCTACACCCATGTTGTAGGACCTCAAAAACTGTTTGTAAATACATAAGGGTCTTAATTATGAATTCTAGATCAGTATCACCAATGGTCCATGTCACAGAATGTCAATTAAAAGCACCCAACCACATGTTCAGGGTTTTTATTGTGTTTATAGCAAATTTTGGAAATTTCCATAAGGGTCAGCAGCTTAATATTTTAACAACAGCATTTCTGGTATAGTCTGCAGGAACTGCACAGGGGGAGAGAACTACCCGATGAACAGAATGGTTAAGTTATCTATTTTCTGCAGGATGTCTTAAGACATCTATATGTATCACGATTCTGCTGTTTTACCTTAGTGGCTGGCTGTTGCTAATGAGGATGGATTTCTGTAGGATGTTTGCTTAGGTGAACTTTGTGATCTTCTTCCTAGAATTGGAGTTTAGCCCCTAGTCTCTCAGGAAATGGGGTTTCATCAAAAAAAAATTTGATTGGGCTTTCAACAGGTTGATGATTTTGATTAGAAATCATTTTATGAGTGGTTAAAGAGTGGTTAATTTAAGGAGGAATACTTTTATTCCACATGCAAAACAAATTTATGGTAAATTTGTCCAGTCCTCATGCAGACTTCTGAGTACTACATACATGCAGGTGCAAACAGGAACTACCTGTTAACTCAAGTACTTCTGATCATTCAGAATGAACTTCCTTGCCATCCTCCTCCACAGAGATTTTTGCTCTCCCCTAATTGAAAATAGCACATCTCCTGGGTCAGTTCAGAAGTGGTAATTACCATCACTGAAGGAGGTACCTGCAATTACTGGTGCCAGAAGTACAGCCCCATCCATGGTGGCTGAAGAAGTTAACATGGCAATTCTCACAGTGAAGGGGTATTTTAAAGAATGACCAGCTTCGGGGTTGGGGATTTAGCTCAGTGGTAGAGCGCTTGCCTAGGTAGCACAAGGCCTTTGGTTCGGTCCCCAGCTCCGAAATAAAAGAAAAAAAAAGAATGACCAGGTTCAACATTTTAACTAATAAAGCCATCATTTTAATATAAACTTTAATAAAACTAAAATGAAAATTATGTGGAAGAAAATGCACCTATACAGAATGAAGTATACATATCATATACATAATGGTCGAATAAATCAATTTCCCTTTTTTTATAATTTCACTTTTAATTCTGTGTTTTGAATGTGCTCATGGCAAATATTTCATCCATTTTTAAAGTCAGTCAGCCTCACAGGATTCACGTTGATTTTGAATTCCCATTAATCATTTATGTTAATTTGCACATAATGTAATATGCTACTGAACAGTGTCCTGCAGTATTAGTGTTCTAACTCTGAAGGAGAGTATACCTCAGATGGCCCCTGTAACAGTCAAATATAGGATATTGCTTTGAGATGACTGTTAAATGCTTTAAAGGCAGCACTGTCATTACATATTCTTGGGTCCCTCTGCTTTGTACTCAGAACTTTTGTAAATGTTTACATCAATCTTTTCGTTCTGTCCAAAGATTTATGACACTATGAGCACAGAGGTAATCACTACTTCAAGCATCACGTGGCTTGTGGCTTTAAGGGAATGAATGAAATTGGTGTCTGAGATATAGGAGGGCCAAATAGAGTTTTTCTCCTGAGATTATATGTTTAATGGCAATTTAATTTGCTGTCGGCTCGTTGATTTCTCTGTAACATATAATTTACCCTCTCAGAAATCTGCACATCTTGCCAAGTCTGGACCCATCCAGTGTAGGCAAATGTCAGTGCCGGGAGATGGGAAGGGGGTAGTTGGATTGTGAAACAACCTTATATAAAAAGGTGGAAGGGCAGGGGATATGGGTCTTATGGATTGGAAAGCAGGAGAGTGAATAACATTTGAAATGAAAATAAAACTATCCAATTAAAAAAATCGCCCATGAAACTTAGAACTTTATAATTTTCCCTACCTTACTTATGAACTAGATGTTTCTAAAATTAATTGGCCAAGTTGTATTCATTATGTGACTGTGCTCTTTTATGACAGTTAAAGCACAAAATTGTGTGTATTTACACACAAAGTACACACACTCACTCACAAAAATGTACACATACAAACACACACACACACACACACACACACACACACACACAAACACACACACACCAACACAGTGTGAAATTGGTTAAGGTCTTCCTCTGAAGTATGTCTTAAAGGTTTTAGGTGCCTTATTTCCTGTCGTTTCTTTCTGTATATTAATCCTTACATCGTTCTCTGTATCTCTAATTTCTATGCATTTACCCTCATATCCCTTTTTTATACAAATAAAAATCTCTTCCTCTTATGACCCATAATTGACCATTCAAATGCTTGAGTTATTAAAAGAACAGTTCAACGTTCCTACTAATCAGGAATATGTATATTCAAACCATATTATGATTTTATCATTCACAAACAAGAATGGCCAAAATCAATGAAATAAATGACCGCACATTGTAGAAAGTGTGAAGAGTAATAAGAATCATTATACACTAATAGTGGCAATATACAGTTGTATTTCCTTTTGGAAATCAGTGTGATTTTGCCTTTTAACCCTGGGAATATTACACTGCAGATTAAAAAGAAAAGACCCTATATTCTGTATAGACGAACTTACTTCCCATTGATGGCTGCTATATTCAAATCAGAAAGAAAGAGGATACAGCCTAGCTGTCCAGAAATGGGGAAATGGTTAATGAAAATATGGTACAATACAAAATGGATTATTACTCAGCTGATAAAAAGCAATAGTACTCATAGTTAAGGTAGGAGAAAAAAAACTCATCCTGAGTTACCAGTACCTCAAAACACATATCAGACTATGCCTAAGGCCTTGATCATTCTATACACAATGAGGATGCCCCTTTTCCGGAAAAGGACCCTACATTTCTGTTGAACATAGAGAAGAAAAGCACGTACCTAACTAAAGCTTTTACATACTGAATAGTGTTTGTGGTACTGAAAAGAATTCTGCCTGGCACCTGAGGGGGCATTTAAACCAACTCAACTGTATATTATTTAATCTACCCTGTCAGCTGCTTACATCATACATTGCTACAATAGTTCCAATTCCCTGGGAAAAAGCTACTACTACATGATGAACTAAGATCTACTCACTGAGACAGAAAACATTTCTGTCCTTGTTCCCATGGCAAAATACCTTAGAATATTGCGAATAGCTTGTACCATTGCCTACTTACAATGTGTATCAATAAATGTATTTCTAATAACATTGTTATACTCATAGTGACATGTATTACTGCACCTTCATCATAGAAGCTAACATACACTTTAAATGGGGCCAGATACAGAGACCCATATCTGGATAGTGTGCAGTGTGAAAGACCTTGGGCCGTTCTGTCCATAAATCAATATTGCCATCCAAGCTCCTCCTTCATGATTGAGCAAACCTTGTAGAAGTCATTGTAAAAAGATACTAAGGCCAGTGATGCTGGGAGGAATGCCAGCAAGGAAACATACATTTCAGACATAGTAGGGCTGATGCACATATGAACACATACAGAAAGTAACAACATGCACAGGATCTGCATAGGTCAGTCCATACACTGAGAGCAGGAATGGCATGTGATTTCCCACTCTTCAACAAGTAGCTATTTCATATACATTTACAAATAATTTAGAAAATATTGTTTGGATGAAAAATTTTGATTGTTTGTTTCTTCACCAGTAGATATCTTGTCTTTCTCTAACACACAATGAAAGTATTCCCTATCTGTGTTTGATAAATGCTCTCCAGGATCCATTTCCATGAATGTGCAGTTTATTATTATTGTTCTGCATTTAAGGGTAGAGTTTTAATTAATTTTTATAGTTGTATAGTTATTATAATAACTGTTACCTGTGGGTATATATATATATATATATATATATATATACATATATATATATCATGACAAACATATAATTAAACTCAATATTTCAAAAAATTAAAATCATAGGACTCAGAAATATACAAAATTATATACAGCAATATAAGCATATCTATTAAAAGACAGCACCAAAAATCTAATCTTGGCAATATACTGTCCTTTTGATGGCAGCAATCATAGGCACAAGGGAAAGTTTCCTTGAAAATTTCATTCCCCTTCTCAGTTTTTTTCTGTCAGAATTATTTTAGTCTTCTTTTAAGGAGATAGGATAGTTAATATGAATAAAAGTATAAGAGTTTCTTGAACTTGATAGGTCAAATAATCAGAGTAGCAATATTTACTAATTTGTGTATGAATATCTTTTCTTTCTCCAAAATTCTCAAATATTGTTCGAGCACTTTCATCTTAAACTGTAAATTTGAGACAAATAAAAATACTTAATAAATACATAGCTTGAAGAATTAGTTTGGGACTATACAATCTACCAGTAGTTAACACTGAGGATATATTTGCAAGGTTCAGGATTAACTTGTCTCTTGAAAGCTTACATTGGTAAATAACACTTTAATGAGATGCCTTCAGACCATGTCAGAATACTGCATCTATATTTCAATTATCACTGTCTTCCTGCTCCAGCTAGTGAAGACTAGTGACCTTGAATGCTGTAAGTATTTACTAAATGGCCCATTGAAATGGATAAATATATTGATTTGTTAATTATACATTTGTATCATACTTTTCTATGAAAAGGAGAAGTAAATGCAAAACACTGAGTTCAATGGATATGACAAAGATTCAGGAAAAATTGTGGCATCACTGTCAGAGAAATCATAAAGTAGTAGGCCATATTAAATCAGGATATAAAGCTGCCACCTCAGCACTTGATTGAAAATGAAGTGGGGAAATTTCTTTGTTGTGGAAATATTGAAACCCAGCCCAGGGTTTCTACCCAACCTTTGGTAACAGAGTTAGCTCCCTACCCCCAAAAAATACTCACAATTCACACACAGTCTTTATTTTTACAATAAGCCGTAATTAGCACAAGGGTTGTGCAGATATCTATCTCTATCATATTAGAATCTACTTTCCTATTGATAACCCGTGAATATGTTTTATCTGGGTGGTTCTTAGCTCTTACTAGGCTGCTCTCATGACCATGCTCTCTTGACTCTTTACCCATGGGTTCTCCTCCCTTATCCTCTCCTGCAACTTCACTCCTGTTTTCAATGCTAGAGGTCAATTATTTCCTTAGGCAAAATTGGAAAGACAAGGAGAAGGATAGGGGAAGGCATGTATACTCAGGAATTCCTTTTTATCATAAATGTATGATACTAAATATGTACATTCACATATTTATGACTTGCCACAATGTAAGAATTTATTGAATGGCAACAAATTTAATGGTTGTTTTCAGTTTTTTTAAGGGATTTTTCTGAATAGACCCAATTTCACTCAATAACAGGCAAATTACATAGACAAATACTTTGCCTTAGATTATATTTATTTTTTAAGATTATGTATTATTGTTTTCTATATGTATGTCTGTGAAGCACTTATGCACAGAGCCTGAAGATATCAGAATAATTCCTCAGATTGTCTGGTACATTTTTTAAACAGTCACGTGTGTTCTTGGAATTGAATAGATATATTAAGTAAGATCACTCAGTGCACTTAAATACTGAGTCTTCACTGAGGACACAAGACAGGTTTTTACATTGTCAGTCTTAATTACTAATATTATCCTTCCTTCTCAGTGTGGTATGTTTTGATCAAGATAAACACTTTAAAACCTTTATGTCCTTCAGAGTATAGTGGAAATTAATTATCTGTGTCAAAAATGGAGGGTTGAGTACAGTATGCTATAGATATGATATTTAATCTTAGAGTGGAGAAGTAATTCCATCATCTGATGAAACAAATGTATAAACCGTGGCTACATGGAACATGCCAAACAAGTCTTAACTCTAGGTGAAAATTACTGACAATATAAAGAAAAACTTCTTATAAAGATAGAAATATCAGAATCAATTAACGAAAAGTTTCACACAATATAGTGAGGAATTCTAAATCTTTTTCCTTGTCCATAAGCTGTCTTATAACTTAAAGAGAATATAAATGTAAGAAATGTAAGACCCCCGGAGTGGGGAGACCCTTACTCAAGTCTCGGGATGATGCGACCCCCCAAGAACTCACGTGAGACCATCCTTGCTGTAATAAACATGAGGCTTATTGGTAGGAACCAGTGCACTGGCGTATCCCACGCAGGGGCAGTGGAGTTCGACCCCCAGTAACTAAAACAAGGGAAATTTAAAGGAAGAAACCTCAACCTCAGCGGGTAGGAAGGGCATCATAGGAAAAAGTCGAGAATACCAGTGGAAAAAAATCACAAGGAGGAGCTTCCTGTTTCTCAAGTTTGTTTACTTTATGGTCCATCAGTTCGTGGGAGAAGCTTCAGGCTTCTCAAGATTGTTCTCTAAGGGCCTTATCTTAAGTCCTTTTATCTAGTTCCTGGGAGAGCAGGCTCAAGAAATGTGACCTTTTACCTACATGTAGAGGGCAGGGTCTGGAATTTGAGGTATTTGGGTCTTTTTTAAACTTCTGACTTCTTAGCTGCCTTTTTTATTCTTTCAGTAACAGTAAATAAATATAGATTCTGAACTGTTAGCCTAAATTATGTACAGTGGGACATTTCCTTTCCCAGACTCTATAATTCCATCCCTGTCTCTTATGTTTGTCTAATAATTGAAACATAGCATGATACTTTCACATCTCTTGAACACCAGTTTCATAAATTCCAGTGACAGGGATTGTTCAAGTAAAAGATTATTGACCTCTAATTTGAACTTTTTATGTGCTATTGGGAATCAGAGAATATTATTCCTTGTTGGAAAAAGAAGATTTAAGTGGAAAGTGAAGCTATTATGTAAAAAAATAGTTCTTTAAATTATTGAAATAAGAGAGGTGCTTATGTGTAAATAGTTTAACAAACTTTTCCTAAGCTCTGGAGTTTTATCCATGCAAGAAGAGAAAAAAAGAAAAAAAGCAAACAAACAAACAAACCAAGAAAAAAACAAAATTATATATCCTGATAATGACATACTTTCAATCCTTAGTCAAGTTTCATTCAGGATTATTTACTTTGTTAATGATATCTTTACTTTTTACATAAAATCATTTTAACAAAATAATTTTTCAGTGAACAAAGCACTCACCGGCCTCTACACAAATGTATGTTTCTTATCCCTCCCTGTTTTAAAGATCAAAAGTCTCTTTTATACTTAGTAATTTTCCATCCACTGTTATTTTATTATAAACAAAGTTTTAGCTATTAACAAAATCCCAATAACCTATGATGTCCTCCCATTCAACATCTATAGGCAGATTCCACAAGAATATTGTGTAATTTTTTTTAAATATAAGACACAGATACTCAAAATAAATGACACTACAATCGTGTGTGTGTGTGTGTGTGTGTGTGTGTGTGTGTGTGTGTATTTGTATGAAAAATAGCATGATAACTAATAAAGAACTATGTGGAAATTATGTAGTAACAAGTAACTAATGTAAAATTTTGTATCTCACTTTTTTGTTAGACACATGATGGTAGAAATAGTACAGAATGCTAGAACTAAATGAAAATTTGTTTCGGACATCCATATTGTATTTAAGGAATAATATCTAAATTGATGTTTTTTAAAAACATATATTACCTTCCACACCAATAGAGAAAATGCAAATATATTCTTTGATTAAAAAAAGCCAAAGTGACATATTAGACAGCTTTTGCAATCAGAGAATTAATGCTAAACTTTTTGTTTCCTTATGTATGAAAGCACAACTTTTGAAGGACAGTCATGTAAAAGTATATTTAAAGAATGCAGCCCTAATATGAAGAAATGCGTTTTTAAAAATCTGTATCATTGTAAATTCATTATTTAAAAAACAGTTCCTAAACTTGGAAGTGAAGCAACAAAACATCCCTAGGTCCACAGAGTCTGAGCCTGGTCACCATCTACAAAAGGAAAAGCAGGCTAGAGCTGAAATTTTTTTTGAGCTTGAGGAAAATTGTATGAGGACATGAACTTTGCGCCATGTTATTTCCTAATGTTTCCTCTGCAGTCAAGTCCAGTCTGTGATCCAGGATTGTGAGGTTCTTTTTGTTGCCAGTATTGCCAAGAGGAGTACAACACTGCAATGGGGATTTAGTGAAGGGGTTGGTAACTGCAAAGGAGAGTATGTACTCTGTTACTCATCTTTAACATTGATTTTCAACATTCCATGGAAACAAACACCTTTCCAATTTTACTGTGTTCTAAATCATGCCTAAAAATCATCTAGGAGTAAGATTCTACAATAATTTTAACAGATAAAGATGATATCTACCACAAAGAGAACTGTTAAGAATTAGTCATGGGTGGAGGAATAATGTGGTATATAAAATATAACACAAAAATTTCAATGAAGCTTTCTTATTTTGATATTTTAAGTTTAGGAATTTAATAATTTCTATGACTTTAACAGTTGCAATGTTGGCACCACTTCAAGGCTATTCTCTGCAAATTGCTGAAACAATGTGTTAATAAAAAGATTCAAAAGTGCAAGTGACACTCCTCTGTCACTGGTAGGAGTGTAAACTTTTATATCATGATGGAAATTATGTTGGCAGTTGTTCAGAAACATGGGGATAACTCTACCTCAAAAATCAGCTACATACCCAGTGATATGCCTAGAAAATGCTCCAACATTCCACAGAGATACTTGCTCAACTCTGTTCACAGCAGCTTTATTCACACTAGCCAGAAACTAGAAACATCCTAGATGTCCCTCTGTTGGGTGGTGGGCTGTGAAACGTAGCCAGATTACTGTTCAATATCCGTCAGATCCCCAGGGACCATAAGAGACAGTTGGAACATTCCCAGACTCGCAGAAGATCAGGACACTTTCATGTAGCTACAGCCCCTACACCCCCTTGCAGACAATTTTGAGACACATCAGTCACATAAGGCAATGCCCTAACCCCTCATCCACAGGTGCGGATGGGACCACAGTCATGTAGGCTCAAGACAGATCAGTCACATAGATGCAGGATCATGGCCCCAAATATGTAGATGCTGTATTCCCAAGCTCTCAGGTAAAAGCAATAGAAATTACCTGCTCTCACTCCCTGACCCACCCTGCAAGTATATTTAAGATTCCTATCCAGAAGGATTAAAGGTGTTCAGGAATTACTCCATAGTCTGAGAGCTTTCATAGGAGCTGTAACACTGTCACGAAGGGAAGAGATCTTACCCTAAAATTGCAACAGGAGATTCAGTGTACCCCTTGCCACCTACTCACACTCAGACTGACTTGGCTGGCTTGAGCAACCGAAGCTGCAGAGGCAAAACTGGAGGGCGAGCAGCAGCAGCAGCATGGCAGCAGAAGCAACCTCCCACGACTTGTCTGAGTTTTCTCCACTTCCTCTGAACCTGTGTATCTAGCTGGACCAGAGATATCTGTGGAAAGGCTCAAGCATGAAGGCCAATATCGCTCAAGTAAAGAATGGATAAAGAAAATGTGTAACATATACAAAATGGAATACTAGCCATCTACTAAAAGCAAAGACATCATGAATTTTGTAATCAAATGAATGGAATTTGACAATATCAGGCTCAGTGAGGTAACCCAGTCCCAAATTGAGAGGAATGAGAAATACTCCCTTAGAAGTGGATATTAGCAATTAATTACATATTCCATGTTACAAACCATAGACCCAAAGAAACTAAACAAGAATGAAGGCCCAAACAGGAAGCTTGAATCTCACTTAGATAGGGGGTAAAATAAATAGAAAAGGCAAATTCAGGGAGGGAACCAAAAATCAGGGTAAATGGGAATGGGATTCAGGACCAGATGTTGGGAAGGACAGGAGAAGACCATGAAAATGAATGGAAATCTGCAACTGACAGGTAGGAGGATGTACACATGGAATGAGTGATTTCCCAAGATTCAACACGGGTGACATTAGATGTGACTCACAACACCAATGAAACCAGGAAAAGACCCCAGTAGAGCAATAGAGAAAAAAACAAACCTACAAAATTTTCAACCCCAAATTTATCTGATATATAAGAAAAGAAGGTACTGGGAAGGAAACAATAATAGGGCCAACTTGTGACCAATCCCATGGGCAAGCACCAGTCACTAACACTATTAATTATACTCTGTAATACTTGCAGACAGGACAATGTCCTGTGAGAGACTCCACCAAGCAGCTGTCTCAGACAAGTACAGTAACCCACAGCCAAAGAATGGATGGAGCTGAGGGAGTCTTATGAAAGAATATGTGGAATGATTTCAAGCACTGACAGGGTAAGAACTAAAATCGAAGATGAATAGTGTCAACTAATCTGCACCCTTGCTTGTCTTGGAGTCTAAACTAAAAACTATAACATAAACCATGTGGACCTAGGCCTCATTGCACATTGCAGCTTGGTTGTCATGTGGGTCCCAAAAAACTGGATTCTGGGAGAGATCCAAAGCTCTTTCCTCTGTGTCAGATATGTTCTTCTACTTGGACTGCCTTTTGTACCTTCAGTGGGAGAGGAAGCACCTATCTTTGCTGAGACTTGAATTGCCTGGGTGGCAGGATGCCTAAGCAGCCCCCGATTACTGAAATATTTATTCAAGTTTGAACAAATAGGTAAGTCAGGAAACTAATACTATGTGTCTCTATTTCATGGGAGGTGAGTGTTTACAAACTATGTTCTATAAAATATTAAGGGAAACTAGTGACAGACTAAGTGTCTTATTTAGGGTTTGACTTCTGTGAATAGAAAACTTGACCATGTCAATTCTGATAAGGATGACATTGAAATGGGGCTGGCTTACAGGTTCATAGATTTAGTCGTTTATCTTCAATGTAGGAGCATGTTAGTGTCCGGGCAGACATGGGGAGGCAAGAGTTGAAAGTTACATCTCTATTATGAAGGCAGCCAGCAGAAGATTGTAAGCCAGATACCTAAGACGAAGAGTATTAAAGCCCACACCAACAGTGACACACCTACTCCAACATTTCCTGACAGTGTCACTATGTAACCCAAGCATATACAATCACTCTGAATTAAGTGGTCATGGTAGTGCAAGCTGAGATTTGAGGAGTGAATAAGAGAAAGGATAAATATCCCTAAAGATATTTTGAAAAAGGTGTACGGAAGCAAACATCTGTAAGAGAGGCTTCACTGCATAAATGTACATATAAATATTTAAATAGGGTTAACTTGTAGTGAGACAATGATTTCTCCACTTGACACTATAACCTAACAAATACATACTTCAGTCCCAGTATTGAGTTGTCTAATTTGACTTTACTTTCCAGAAATTTCCCATTCAGTTCAGGCAATTACAAACCTTTTTGGTTTCCAGACAGAATTTGAAAGTAAGACTCCATTGCTGAAGTCAAAACATGGTTCAGTCAAAAAACAGATAAAATTTTACCTAGTATTGATTGATCTATAAGCTTGATTCTACTGTGAATCTTAGTGGATAGCTTTCTTAGTACTAGAATGTATGAAGCAGGCTACTGCAAGAGAAATGTAATCAGCACTTTGTTGAAGCTTAGAAACACTTCATTCCAATGGAATCCCTCTGATACAATGATATATTGCCTATCAGGAGATTAACCAACATTTTAAATTCGAATTGTGTCCCAAAATGAAATCTATAATCAGCACTGTCTTAAGGAGTAGGATCCTGCACATAAACATGGCCTTCATACTACTGGCACATCTACCACTATTACTATACTAAGTCATCTTCATTTAAATCAACCCATAATAACATAATCATTCATATATATTTGTGTACCCATGAAAAATATTCAGAGAATAGAAAATCATGCATAAACATGTATAAAGGAGTAGGCGTAGTTTATTATTTAAATGGGAAGGCAGTGATTCTTGTTTATATTATATAAGTTAATGTATGTAATTTTCGTATTTAGTATATGTAGTTGTTTCTGTGTCAAACTTTGTGGTATAATAATGATATCATCTATTAAGTTGATAGATTCCATAAACCTATGTGGATGGGCCTTTCCATGAATTTATGATCATTTAATAATTAAAACAATGAATAGAGAAGAAAATACCATCATGATATACATAAATATCATTTGTGAGCTTATGGGGGAAGTATAAAGCAAAGGTAATATGAATAATGCATCATGATTGTAAATTGCTAGCGCCAATATACCATGTATATTCTATAATGTTTCCCTTGACCCTTTGTGAGCATTCCTAATAGAGTTCATAGGCACATCCAGATCATGTCCAAGACAGAGGTTAATGCTAACAGCAAACCACACTACTGAGAATAGGACCCACTTGGGGCTGAAGGGGCTTGCAACCCTATAAGAACAACAATGCCAACAAACCAGAGCTTCCAATGACTAAACCACTATGGAAAGACTATACGTGGACTGACTCTGGGCTCCAACTGCGTATGTAGGAGAGAATAAACTTGTTGGGGCACCAGGGGAAGAGGAAGCCCTTGATTCTGTGAAGGCTGGAATCCAAATGCAGGGGATATGGGGTGCCAGTAAGGGGGATGGATGGACAGAATACCCGTATGTGGGAGGGGAAGGGATTGGGGTTTATGGAGGAGAAACCGGGAAAGGGAATAACATTTGAAATGTAAGTAAAGAAATACCTCTAATTAAAAATTAAAAAAGAAAGCAAGTAGTATTGGAATTAATCAATTTGTTGTACTGCAATATTTTTTATGTGGCAGTAAATATTCTCTTAATCCCCTGAGAGTGCTGTGCAATAGTAAATATATGTAGAAACAAATTTTTTAACAACTCTAAAATAAGAAAATTTTGATCTTAGGTGCTATGTATGTTTCAGTTTAATCTATGAGTTACATCCTAACTATAGAGTAATCTTAGGAACTAAATTCGCCAATTTTGAATTTTATAATAAGTGCTTTATCATCTGCTTGTGATATGTGGGTGATTGTGGAGGCAGGTTTATACTATGGAGAATCATTTTTCTAAGGAAAATTAAACTGAGACAAAACTAAGGATGAAAAAGAAGAGGACAACTTCAAAAATCAGTCCTGTAGCTAAATAAAAATTAAGTTTCCATAAATGTTTATACGCTTGTGAGATTCAGAAAAACTTTTGCAATGCTCATTTCCTGTGTTTTCTAAATATTTAAGAAGTATTATTTTGAATAAGTAGGGAGAGAGTAGGCAGCCTTGTGTAGTCCCTGATTTTAGTAGGGGGAGAATGGGGAGGGGAACACCCAGATAGAAGGGGAGGGGGAGGGGTTACGGGGATGTTGGCCTAGAATCCTGGAAAGGGAATTACAATTGAAATGTAAATAAGAAATACCAGTAAATAGGTATATAGATGTATAGATGGCGTATATAGGAAGTTGTAAGAGAGGAAATAAATATTTTAGAATCAGCATTATTTTTATTCTATAAAAGAAAACATGAGTTACCAATGTTGAACCCCCAGTGAACTAGACTTTTGGGGGGAGAGCGGCAATGGGGGGAGGGTGGGGAGGGAACACCCATATGGAAGGGGATGGGGGAGGGGGATGTTTGCCCGGAAACCGGGAAAGGGAATAACACTCGAAATGTATATAAGAAATACTCAAGTTAATAAAAAAATAAATAAATAAAGTTACTGGTATGCCAAAAAAAAAAAAAAAAAGAAAGAAAGAAAACTGCACAGCAAAAATCTTTAACATGGAAAGGCAAACAATGCAAATAAATTGTAAATGTGAGATAGAGGTTGAAGCCTTTCTAATGTAATCATCATATAAGGAGTCTTCAGTTGTTGCTTTAACATGGAAATGATTTGTCCAGTATGCAGGTGAGGAATAAACCTTGGGAGAAATAAACTCTCCTCTTGAGGAACTCTGATGCAGACATTCATTCAGAGGCAAACAAAATCCACTTTTTGGGCTGAATGTTTTTATATCATACAGTGAATCTACACACAGTACAGAGCCAATTTTCTGGCCGTACTGAAAACAAGTCTATTTCTTAGCAGTTATCTGAGAGTAGTAACAGACATAACTGTGAGAATCTGCATCTCCGGCTGGCTGTCAAGAGCACTGCCACATGCTTGAATTCTGAGGAAAATAACATGGTCATTCTCACATGGAAATAATGTTTTTTAAAGTGATTTGTCACCATTATTTAATTAATGATTTTGTTTACATTTCAAATGATATCACCTTTACTTTTTATCCATTCACAATGCCCCAACTAATTAACCCCTCTCTCCATCCCATTTGACTCTGTGAGAGTAGTTCTCCACCCATTTATCCACTCCTGCCTCACCGCCCTAACACCATCCTATGTTGGGGCATCAAGCCTTCAGAGTACCAAGGCCCTTCCCTCCTGTTGATGTCAGATGAGGCCACCCTCTGCCACATATGTATCTAGAGCCCTGCAAAACTCCAGTTATCCTGCTTGGTTGGTGGTTTAGTCTCTGGTAGCTCTGGGTGTTCTGTTTAGTTGATATTGTTCTTGCTATGCTGCTTCAGTCCCCTTTAGCTCCTTTGGTCCTTCTAGGAGCTTTTCCATTGGGGTGTTTAAGGCTCAGTCTGATGATTGGCTGTATCTACATCTATTTTGGTTATGTGCTGGTAGAACACCTCAGGGAAAAACCATACCATGTTCCTGTCTACAAGTGCTTCTGGGCATCAGCAGTAGTATTGGGGTTTGATATCTGTGGACAGAATGGATCCCTACATAGCACAGTCTATGGATGACCTTTCCTTCACTTTCTGTTCCATTTTTTGTCCCTGTCTTTCATTTTGGCAGGAACATTTCTGGATTAAAAATTTTGAGATAGGTGTGTAGTCCCATCCCTCAACTTGGGGTTCTGCCTATTTACTGCAGGTGGTATCTACAGATTCTATCTCCCCTTTGTTGGGTATTTCTGCTATTGTCATCCCTCTTGGGTCCCAGGAGCCTCTTGCTTCCCTGGGTTCTGGGAATTTTAGTGACTACCACCAGTTCCTCATTCCCCACTTCTAGTTACTTTTATTCAGTGTCCTGACCATCTGTACTTTACTTCTATCAGTTCCAAAACCTAATCCTGTTGTATCTTTTTCCTTCTCCCTCCTCCCTTCCTTTCAGTTCCCTCCCTTCCCCTATCTCCTGTGATTATTTTGTTCCCTTTTCAATGTAGTATTGAAACATCCACATTTTTGTCTTCCTTCCTCTTAACCCAGGTATTGCTCAACTTTGTGACCATAAACAAGTGATTAAATAATGAAAATATGGTACGTTTACACAATGAAATGTAACTCGCTTGTAGAATAATGGAATCATGCAACCCCTGCTTAAGTGGTTCGAACTAAAAAAAGTCATCCTGAGTGAGAAAAGTCATGGTGAGTGAGGTACTCAGAACGCCGAAGAGAAATATAGTATGTGGCAATTTAAAACTGCTTGTTAGGCTTTAAATCTTACAAATGCACATAAGAATTCTTAAATCCTCAGAGGTAAGATATAGAGTGAGAAACTAGAAAGGACTGAAGTTTTTCCTAAGTAAGTAAAAATATAATTAAATCTGGATGCTTTTGGGCTTATGTTGTTGTGGAATGGGATTATTAAATTGAGAAATGGAAGAAGGTAGACTAAGGGAGAGCAGAATCTATGGACTTTCTGAAGAATGTTATAGAAAAATACCTCAGTAGAAGCTCCTTAATATATTATATGCAAATGAATATTCTTAAAATGCATCACCAAATAATTGGGAGAGTACAACCATATTGCCTTCTCCCACAACCAATCCACCCCCGTCCCCAGTGTCACGTATGAGTTATATCTAACTGAGTTTTAATGACTGAGACTTCACAGAAACTCTCAAACAACTTACATTACTGCCCACACTATTGTCCACTTTACATAAACTGATGGCAAAGTCATATTGATGAGATAACACTTACCTACCTCCTGAACATGAAGATGTTAAGCTCATGACCGGATGGAGTATTCACTCTTCTTCAAAGTGTTCATGAATTGGAAAGTTTATTCATAATTCCTGAGGAGAATAGTAAAGAAGTACTTAGCTGAAATCCTTCAATTTACAATGGTGGGCTCCGTACAGTTTACGTGTTTCAGTATTGGTACAAATGCAATAAGCGTTAGTAACAATTATTGGTTGGATTCAATGCTCAGTCCATGAGGTTCATTCATGACATTGCTCATGTGCCCAAGAAAAGAGAAGTAAGTAAATTGTGGACCAAGGGACATACCCAACACCAGTTTTTTCTGGAAAAGCAATGTAGCGATTTAATGAATCCTAATGATGTTCTGTTATTCCCTTTAATAAGTATATTGCTCAACCATGGTCACAGAAGCTACTATTTGTTATAGATGTTATAGATGGGAATAAACACAGAGACACATATCTTAACAATGTGTAAAGAGTAAGAGAGATTCGATACCTCAGTCATAAATGAAAATAATCTTCATCAATATTCTCCTTTCACCTCTCATGAATATTTGTGTTGGGAGAAATCTCAGAGCCTGTGCGAATGGAAAGAAAGTAAACAAGGAAACACTCTCTTCCAAATTTAAGAGACCTGACAGATGAAACCATATAGATCATGAAAACATGCATATGGTTTGCATACAATAAATTGAAATGGCTCCCTACTGAGACAAAGAATTAAACATGACCTCCCATCTCCATCCAAGAAGTTATGTCCAATATACAAGTGCTCCTGAAGGAGAAATTAGTTTAATGTGGTGGAGACTCTCTGATTATAGACACCACATTCATGGAAGATTTTCTTCAAAGCAGTACACAGTCAAATCATATGAACTTAATGGTATTTTGACAATAATTTTTGATTCATAATGCTTTGTCTCTAGACATCAAAACAGATATCATTGAACAGAAAAGAATGTAGGAAAGAGCCTCAGTTAGTCTCAACTGATTTCATGGTAAGATCATGTGTTAATGACACTATATACTTTGTTTCCTGGACATAGAGAACTCAACCTTGAACCATCCAAGAAAGCTATCCCTGGTGGTTATCATTCATAATGATAAAAAACACTAAAAAAAATAAAACAGAGAAAAAGACAATGATTTTCTCATCCATTAATTAGCCTTATATGTTATAATAATGATCTGCCTGGTACAGTTCATGAACATTGAAATTGTGAAAAAACATTTTGTGCTTAGCTAACCACATTATTAGTTAGAATGGATGTCACGTCCACAGGAGAGAATTCAGGAGTGGTAGTACAAACTTTGTCAAAAAACTTGGCTAGGGAATTTAAAGACCTTAGCAGAGAACACACTAACATTGTTTTTTCCAATGTCCATTTTGTCAAGTCCCATTTTAAATATTTCTGTTATGTCTGTAGGTATGTGTTGACGATTATTTCAGTAGATAATTATCTTAATACTAATGGTATTCTTTGCACAAAAATAAATAACTCTGTGATGGTTTGGGAACATTTCTCCCAGGGAGTGGCACTGTTAGAAGGGGTGGCCTTGTTAGAGGAAGTGTGTCACTATTTAGGTGGGCTTGGAGACCATCCCCCTAGCAACTTGTGGATGCTCAGTTTGTTCCTGGTTTCCTTTAGTTGAAGATGTAGTACTCAGCACCCCCTATACCATGCCAGCCTGGATGCTGCTATCTGCTATGCTCCTGCATGAACCTCAGAACCAGTAAGCCAACCCCAATTAAATGTTGTTCTTTCTAAAACTTACACTGCTCATGGTGTCTGTTCACAGCAATAAGCCCCTTATACAGACTACAAAAAGCACTGTGAATAAGCAACTGAAAGTACTCAGACACAGTTGGGAATTCTAAAGTTCCCCATACTAGGTTAAAGCTCATGGACTGGAAGAAATGCTGTGGAATATCTCTATAAGTGGCCTTGTTACTGAAAACATGGCCTCCTGCAATTATGGTTACATGTGTGTCCTTCACAAGATTATGCACAAATGCAAATAAGGAAGAAGGAGGGTGTCTCCATATTCCAACCCCACCTGCACACATTCTTATTGATATAGATGGCTTCTAGTTTAGCATGTGTTCTGTTTCCTTATAAATGTGGTCACTATTAAGAATAAACAGAACATATTTCAGAATAATAAAACAAGATACAACAAACTCAGAGCCAGCATGATGCTGAAAGGAGAGAAACTCAAAAATTTTCATTAAAATCAGAAACCCAACAAGGAAGTTTTTTCTTCTTGTCTTATTCAGTACAGTATTAGGAGATTACTTGGATAGGGTATGCTTTTATGTATAAAAGTTACTAAATATGACAGCAGAAACTTGATAATTATTTTCAAGATTGTAGCAGTATGAACCAGTTAGTACAAAATCATGTCCTGAAATAAATATTTTGAGGAACAAATCATAGGAACAATATCTTTTATAAAATATATATTATATAACATTACATATAACATTGTTATAGGTAATACATGACATATAAAATATTACATATGCATATGTATAAACACCAATCATATCCTTCACAGAAATTAAAAAACAGTGTTGTAAAATTATGTGGAATCAAAAAAGACTCCCTTTAGAATAAACCTGAATAATAAAAAAATGATCCATAGGTATCAGCATGACAGATTTCAATTTACACTATAACACAGGGGAAGTAGCAAAACGGTAACGATTGGTGCCACTCTGTTATTTCTGTCTTCATTAACACCTCTTTAGGAGCAACAAACTTAGCAAACCTTCATACTGCTGTTGGCTTGGATCAACATAGGCTTGTTATTTAGAAACACTTTAAAAACCTTAAACCCAAAAAACATTTTTCGAATAAAAAACAAAATACCACGAGTTAAAGGAAAGTATATTCCTCTGAGGACCACTATGTCTTAAAGACTCTTATTAGTCTGCACTGGTACCTCAGTACACTCAGCTTACTGTTTTAATGGCATTCTTGAGTGCGTTAACAACTGGGAATCTGATTCTTGTTTCTGCTCCTTTTCCTTCTGTTTTATTGCTTTGTCCACCCCCAATATTATGTTCTTTGTTTATCTTATTATATTTTTTTTGGAGACAGAAAGGGAAGAGATATGGAAGCAAAGAAAGGTGAGGTGAAACTGGGAAGAGTTAAAAAAAAGGAAAACTGTGGTCACGATTTAAATAGAAAAATTAAGAATGGAAATGAAAAACTAGGACAATAAATTTTCCTTAAAAATACACCATTTTATAATGAAAACCAAAAACAATTGCAAAAAGACAAGAAAACAAACAAACAAACAGAAACAAAAGAAAAGACATGCTTTTGTGGGTTTAACTGATGGAGCATGGAAAAAATCCCCCCCCCCAATCTCCCCAAAAAAAACACATCTGCATTTTTTTGCTTATTTATAAAATTCATCCAAATCAAGGAATAAAATCAAAGTATAGATTATATATCTAAAGATATTTCTTTCCAATCCAACACTTTATTCTTGAATCTGGGCAAAATTTAAAAATAAAAACATATTAACAAATGCCACATACTAAACACGGACTTATTGTCATAACATTCAAATTAGATCACCTATGAGATCACAGAAGAAAACGGTTTAGTACTTTGTAGTACTCTATACACTGTATGTAAGTATGTGTGTGAGTGATTGGCTGTGGGTGTGTATGTATATATGTGGAAGATACATCACATTTCCACATGTTTGCAGTTCACACACCTGTACTCTGCTAACTACTATTTCTTAACACAATTTTGCAAACCCCTTTCATGTATTATAACTACCATAACATAAAAACTCATTCTTATCTGATGCTCTAACCATTCAGAAACTAAGAGATGCAAGTCATCCAGGATCTGCTGTGTGCTTTCCCTCTGAAGATAATCTGTATGTTAACTCTCAAGTGTTTTAATTCCTTCATATCTTTCAGTCTGTGAGAGATACCAAGATACCATTTTAACATCACTATGGATATTATTCTATGCAACATACATATACCAAATTAAATGTTCTTTTTCTTTCCTGACTGCCATTACTCCCACACACCAATAATCCACATTATTGTCAGCTATTTGAAATGCTAGTATTCACCCTGTAAGAGAAGTGAGCTAAATTGAAAAGGCAGTTTGCCTGCTCAAGGGGAGGGGCACTGCAGCAAACACAACACAAGACAGGAAATAGGAAGGCAGGTCCTGATCTGATAGCTTTCTGATCTGACTGTTCAAAGTCAAAGAAATGAGTTCTATAGAAAAATCTTCTATCAAAACAAATTTGCCATATTTAGTGTGAAAAAAGTCATGTCTATGAAACAAATTATGGGGATATGAGGGAGCTGACCTTGTTTGCTGCATTGCCTTGCGGACCATTCTTAGGGTGGATGAGACAGGAGACACTGGCTGCCTCTTCTCTGAGCAGGTCCTGCTGCACTGACTTGTCTAATCACACTCCCAACCCCCAGTCTGTGCTAGTGAGCTAGCATAACCCTGCATCACGCATGCGTGCACGGTCGCCAGGCTGCAGAGATCAAAATCTTTTCTAAAGCTAATGTCAAGGCAGGCAGCCATGAGCTTTAAGCTGTCCTATTGCTAATATGACACAGGAGGCTTCATAAACCCCTGCATAAATTGGTCAGGGATAAATTCAAGGTGATTTCTGGCAATGGTGACTACATGATACTGAATTATATTCACATTTAGATCTGTATACAAAGGAAAGAAAGAGTGACTAGGAAAATGTAATAAAATTACGGAATGTACAAAAACACTAGATGCTTATAATATCAGGAGAAATCACTAGGGAATAAAATATGCTACTTTAACAACATTCTGTATTAGTCAGGTTTTACTTGATCAGGTGGATTTTTAAAATATCCTATGTGTTCATGTAAATGAATCACTTAAAATTAACATAATATCTGTTATATCATAAAAAGCATTGGTTTGTCATTCAGTGATTTTTTTTCTGTTTTAAAAATTATTGCTGTGAGATACTTAATTGTTTGTTTTTTAGATAGGGTCTTACTTCTTAGATTTAGCTCGACTGAAAATAAATTTGAAGACCAGGCTGGTATTTAACTGAGAAACTTAGGATCTTATAACTTGAAAGTGCTACAAGTAATCTCATATGCCACTACAATTATTTAGATTTTATTAATGTTATTTATTTGTGTGGTGTTTGTGTATATATATATATATATCATACATATATACATATGTATATGAATATATGTATGTATTTCTCTATAACTGAGACGTTGTCTGTTATAAAAGCCTGACCCCGTATGTCTGTCTGTCTGTCTGTCTCTTCTCTCTCTCTCTCTGTCTCTTTGTCTGTCTCTCTCTGTCTCTGTCTCTCTGTCTCTCTCTCTATCTCTTTCTCTCTTTGTGTTTGTGTGTGTGTGTGTGTGTGTATGTAGAGGTATGTAGTTATGTATCTCGAGATCTTCAGATATATATATATATATATATATATATATATATATATATATATATACTTGAGGCTCCTAACATGAGTTCTGGGATATAATTTTTCAGAATAGTATTAGATTTTACAAACAGAAGCATCAGTCAGGCTTCTTGTGAAACTTTAAGCCTTGGTGATTTTGATCCAAAATGAATATGCAAAGGGAGTTCAAACGAAAATGTAGACAGACTCCTAATTTTACAAATTCAAGTATTTTCCAATAAATATAAATATGATATTGACTTAGTAATATTCTTTTCTTCAAGACAATGTCTACAAGGGAAAGGGAAATGCATAAGGAACTACTAAATGTGATTTGAATTTGGACAGTCTGCATTGTGGTCTATAGAGTCGTGGAAGGAAAACATTTGTAAAAATGAAAAGCTGACTTTGAATGAATATGGAAATACTCAGCTTCTTATCCCATAGTAGTAGTTCTATAAGGTATGTCTGAGTGGCTAAATTTGCTTCAATACAGGACTGAGCAGATAATTATGTCAATATATCACTTCATGACTTACCAAAAGCAAGGGGTGACCACCCTTAAACAGGCTGTGCTATTGCAGTTCACTCCCTCTGAACCTTCTGCCAGTGCTGAAGGAGTTTAAAGCTTGCTGAAAAGAAAGTTCTGCAAGATCCTCGAGTTTTAAAGTTACCTTGCAAATACTGATTCATATTAGGAAAAAAGCCTATGAAATTACAATCCTGTAGTGGATTTTTATTTTGCTTGTCAGAGGATACCTGGTATCAAGTACACAATAACTTATATTGATTTATTATCCATAAATACAATATTTGTATCAATAGATTTTTTTTCTGGCTAGTAATAATCTGCATAGAATGAATTCGATTTAAACCTACAGTGTTACATATTTATCTGCCACCGAGAAAGTTAAATACAATGGGTTTTAGTATAAAGGATTTCCTGCCTTCCAGATTTCATACAATACACACCAATGTCAATCTCTCCTGTGAGTCACATACAGAGCATGTCAAATGCAGGGGTGAATGCAAGCAGCAAACCACTGAACATTAAACAGGACCTCCTTTGGAGGAATGTGAGGAAGGATTGAAAGAGCTGAAGGGGCTTGCAATCCCATAAGAATATCAATGCCAATCATCCAGAGCTTCCAGGGAAAAAAACCACTACCCAAAGACTATATATGGAGTTACCCAGCACTCTACCTGCATATGTAGTCGAGAATAGCACCAGTGGAAAGGGGAGCCCTTGGTCTTGCCAAGTTTGAACTCTTGGTACAGAGCAATGTCTGAAGGGGGAGGTTATGGGGATAGATGTGGGGAGAACGCCAATAATGGGGAGGGGAAGGGTATAGGGAACTTATGTACAGGAAACCGAGAAAGGGAATAACATTAGAAATGTAAATAAAGAAATATATCTAGTGAAAAGAGAATAATATTGGGTTTTCTAAACAAGAAAATGCATCCAATAATTTTCCGTCTATACATATACTGTGTGTCAAAGTGTGATTAGGTAACTAAAATATGTAAAGAAATTCCTTTGTTTTAAAATAGTGTTTTTATCATATAAGGACCTAGTAATTGAGGATATACATGTAAAAAGATCAATCTATGGACACTGGGTTGCAGAGTTCTTGGAACGTAGAGTTCTTCACTAGCCAATGTGTTAGTGAAACGTCCCGCGCTAAGGGTCCTCAACCTGAACCCAAGGACAGGTTCACCTATGTCAATTAAATTAATTAAATTAACCCTGCTGAAGGATGAGTGAGGCTTGCCTCTCACATGGTTCTACATATCACCAAGTTGGCAGATAGAATTGCCATTTCAATAGTATCTAAGTATAAAATCCTGTATGAGATCTAAACTATGCTATGAAATTCTACAGATAATAACCATGCTTTCATAATATATGGTTGGATCCTAATTCTGGCATTGAGACTGTTGCTTGAGAAGTTTTCGAAATGTCTGTTTACTGTTTATAGTGTCTGTGAAATGAAGAAGATTTGTACAGGTCCACTTCAATGGATACTTAACATGCAGTTTTCCTAACATGCAGTTAGAAGAGTAGTAAAAGTGTTGGATTAGTAGAACTTAAAATTAATATAAGGTATATAAGATAATCTATCTGGGAATATAATGAATTCTGTACTTTCTGTTGTTGTCATTTGAATTGTCAGATGTATGTTTTGTATCTGCTTAGTTTTCAAAACCCCTCCTTCCACAGCATAGATTTCTAATTTCGAAGTGTTATTCATTTTACTAATGTTTCTCTAATTAGTGGATTCCTCATTTTTCCTCCTCCTCCTCTTCCTCCTTTTTCTCCTCCTCCTTTTCTCTTTTACTTAATTTTGACTGATGTTCAAACCCTTTTAATTTTTGGAACTTGTGAGACAATTTTGCATTCTGTAGAGTAGGTTGGCCTAAAATTTCATTTGAAATTTGAATTTGACTGTGGTCATTAATTACTTTTAGATTTTTTTTTTTTTGGGAAAAGACCACTAATGTTGGCACATGCCCTTATATCTAACAACATAGAGGTGTAGCCAGAGAGTGTACACTGAGTTTACTTACAGCCAGTATTACATTTTAGAATTTTTTTGTAACAACCCCAAAAATATATTAATAAAATTAAAATTGTGGTTGTAAAAGATTATTTCTTCTCTTTGGTATCTTGAGTGGTAAGCCGCAGGTTGCTGAATAGACAGCTTATATCAAAAACCACGGAGCAGAAGCAGAGAGAGCTAATTAAAGTATCTTGAGTTTTTTAAAAGATAGAAAACCATTCCTAGGGATATCTTTGTCCAGTAATAATTGGGAGTCAAATATGTGAAAATTAGAAACCAACAGTGGACATATCATTCAAACTACTGCATTCTACTCCCTGTTACCACAGTCTCACAAACAATTCATAATAAAAATGTATAGTATACAAATTTAAAAGACTCCATTAATTTTCACAGCATGAACATTGTTTAAAAGCTTAAAGTGTCTTCTGAGACTCAAGTCAATACTTTCAATGCTCCCTCAGTAAAGTCAAAAGCAAGTCACATATTTCTAGCATACATTAAATAAAATACACATTACTTTTCCTCTGAAATGAACTCAGGCTGTCCTGAGAAATGCTTAGGATGACCTCAAGCATCATATTTTTCTGCTCCACATCCAGGGTGCTGTTGTTCCTCGTGTGTAAAATATAACCGCATTTGTGATAAATTCAAATTCAAATCTGTTTATGTTAGGCAAGTATACTACCAAACATTGATACCAAGCATATATGTCTGTGAATTTTCAAGCTGCACAGCATTTCCATTTCCAAGTCTTTCACAATCCAAGTTCATCATAAGACTGCAAGTATCATTTGGAAAAAGGTTCCTTTAAAAGTATACTTTCTTACCTCAAGAGAGAAGAAAACGATGATATAAACAGAAAAATCAAACCATAATGGTGTTAATGAATTAACATCTTAATAATGGTGATCCATTTAATATTTTCTGGTATTATTGAAGGTCTGGGTAACTTCTCTAGCTCTGCCCTTTGCTGCATATGTGCAGCTGCTCTTCTAGGTTATGGCTCTCTCCACACCATGAATGCTACTGAAATTACTGGTCATCCTATGCTACTTGCATCCACCAAAATGTGGGATGCCTTTCACCAACTGGGCTTCACTTTTACCTGTAGACTCATCTAGCATGTTTCAGGAGACTCATCCCTCCTAGAGAGTGACAAGCCTTAGCTGCTAACTCTCATGTCTTGAAGCCTTCATAACAGTGCCCCTAGGTTGAATCTAGTTCCAAGTGAGTAACAGAGTTATAGTTCATCATTTTTGCAACACAATTTCTGCATGCTGAACCTGAGGCATGACTTTCCAGAATATTCACGTCTATGATGCTAGTCTCTTTTTTATCACAACTGATTGATTGTTTAGACTCAGGTGGCCAGGACTTATTATTCATCCAAAGTATGTTTTCTTCACTTTGTTTGCTCTGGTATTGAAATTTCTTCTTTGAAATTTCCTACAGTACATTCAAGAAACAGGGAAATTGTGGAGGATTCTGGCTAAAAGACTGAGTGTTAAATACAGTGTGCTCCTCTTAATTTCTTTTTTTATTTAGTGTGATGAAACAGAAATAAGGAGAGAAAGAGAGGGGAGGAGGAGAGATATTAAACAAGATAAACCTCAAGGATAAGTAGATTTTGAAAATGTTAGCCAATAGAGGATATAAATCATTTGAGAAGACATTTCTCACAAGGCATCCAAAACACGATGAAGAGAAAGTAAATTCAAGAACGAGACACGTATGAAATCTGATGGCAGCAGAAATTCTGCTTTTATTTACTAATGTTTGTTAGCATGCTGGATAAAAATACTATTCAATAAAATCTCAGAATTTTCAAATTGCTTGTCACCAGGTATACAGTATGGTCATGAAAAAATAAAACAAAAGAAAACAAAGCAAATACTTCATGCTGTTGTTCTGGACAGAGAAAGATGGTCAAACGAATTGAATTATGATTGCCTTGGAATCACAGTACATCAAATTCAGTGCATTACTAATGGGACATCTATTGAATCCTCTCCTCAGCCAACCAGTGGTATTCTTCTGCAGAAGAAATTCAACCTGCATCATGAATTCCAGAATATACAGTAAATGAGTATATATTAATAAAACATCGGTCTCTTATTTATTATCCTTTTGAATAGTATTATTTCTTTAAAACACAGCATGACACCTGTTACCCATGTTCCTCTTTACAAGAATTCTGAAACACCAGACATTTTATTCACCATTATAAAACTCCTCATGAGTGAAACCTATATTCCCTGTATGTATGAGGTTAAAAGGATTCTTTCCCTAGAATATAAGCAAGGATTGTTTGTCAGGAAATATTGCCAAAAACAATCCCCATCAAAATTCCTACTCAATTCTTCATAGAATTAGCAAGAAGAGTTTGCAAGTTCAATTGGAATAACACATAACCCAGGATAGTGAAAATTATCCTTAACAATAAAAAAAAGAACTTCTTTTGGAAATCACCATCCCTCACCTCAGGCAGTATTACAGAGTAATACTGATAATAACTGTATGATACTGGTATAGAGACAGGCAGGTAGTTTGATGGAATAGTATTGAAGACTCAGAAATGAACCCACTCACCTATATTCACATGATCTTTGATAAAGGAGCTAAAACCATCCAGTGTACAAAAGATAGCATTTTCATAAAAATTGTGCTGGTTCAAAGGAAGTCCCCATGTAGAAGAATGCAAATTGTTGCAGTCATATCACACTGTACAAAGCTTAAGTCCAAGTGGATTAAGGACCTCCACATCAAACCGGATACACTCAATCTAATTGAAGAGAAAGTGGATAAGATCCTCCGACATACAGGCACCAGGGAAATTTTCCTGAACCAAATACCAATGGCTTTTGTCTAAGATCAAGAATGGAAAAATGGGACCTCGTAAAACTGCAAAGCTTCTGTAAAGCAAAGGACACTGTCATTAGGACGAAATGGCAACCAACACATTGGGAATAGTTCTTTACCAATCCTACTTCTGATAGAGGGTTAATATTCAAATTATAAAAAGAACTCAAGAAGCTAGACTCCAGAGCACCAAATAATCCTATGAAAATGAGGTACAGAGATAAACAAAGAATTCTCAATTGAGGAGCATAAAATTGATGAGAAGTACTTAAAGAAATGCTCAAAGTCCTTAGTAATCAGGAAACAGCAAATCAAAACAACCCTGAGATTCCACCTCACACCAGTCAAAATAGCTAAGATCAAAATCTCAGATGACAACAGATGCTGGCAGGGATGTGGAGAATCGGGAATACTCCTCTATTGTTTGTGGATTGCTACTGGTATAAGTACACTTGAAATCAGTCTGCAGCTTACTCAGAAAATTGGACATTGCACTACCTGAGGACCCAGCTATACCTTTCTTGGGGATATATTCAATAGATACCCCAACATGTAACAAAGACAAATGCTCCACTATGTTCATAGAAGAGTTATTTTTAATAGTCAGAAGCTGGAAATAAGACAGATGCACTTCAACAGAAGAATGGATACAGAAAATGTGGTACATCTACAAAATGGAGTTCTACTCCACTACGAAAACCAATGACGTCATAATGTTCATAGGCAAATGGATAGAACTAGAAAGTATCGTCCTGAGTGAGGTAACCCAATCACAAAACTTAGTACATGTTATGCATTCACTGATCAGTGGATATTAGCCTAAAAGCTTGAACTACCCAAGATACAATCCACAAAACAAATGAATCTAAAGAAGGAAGACCGAA